>NW_017732086.1:539841-566848 GCF_001890085.2 Hipposideros armiger
CGACTGATCTGCCTTGCCCGGGAAGAGCGCAATGATGGTGCCAACTTGGGCCAGTGAAGCAATGTCCTCCACAACTAGACTGAAGAACAAAAGGATAGTAACTTGTCTGTTCCCCTTCCCCCAATTTCCCAATAAAAAAATCTTAAAAAAAAAAAAAGAGTGAATCTATCCACTGAGCCATCTGGGTGGCAGCTCAGCTCAAGGTGCTGAGTTCAGTTTTAGTTGCAGGTGGGTGTAGCCCACCATCGAACAGGCAATCTTGTTGTTACACCAGCTGAGCCATCCTACCACCTGTTGGCAGCTCAGCAACAGCTGAGCTTAGGTGCAGTCACTGGCCCATGTGGGAATCGAACCGGCGGCCCTGTTGCTCAGAGCTAGCACTCTTAAGCCAACTCTTAACCAACTGAGCCACGTGGCCGGCTCAATCAGATTGTTTTTTTTTAAACTTTATTGGGGAACAGTGTGTTTTTCCAGGACTCATCAGCTCCCAGTCAAGTTGTTGCTTTCAATCTAGTTGTGGAGCGCGCATCTCACTGGCCCATGTGGGAATCGAACAGACAGCTTTGGTGTTATGAAGCCTGCGCTCTAACCGCCTGAGCCAACTGGCCACCCTAGAAAACTTCTTGTTTTGTCTGCACTACATATAAAAGGTTATCATTGGGATAAAGATGAGCATATCTAAAGTGAAAAGATGGAAGCTAATTAGCTCAGGCCACTTCAGGAGATCTTTAAAATAGGTTTTCATTCTCTAGAACCATCTCTTAAATAAAGCCTTTGTTGACTAGTACCATTGTGGTGAGCTTTTA
This sequence comes from Hipposideros armiger, assembly GCF_001890085.2. NCBI lineage: Eukaryota > Metazoa > Chordata > Mammalia > Chiroptera > Hipposideridae > Hipposideros > Hipposideros armiger. The sequence goes on from NW_017732086.1 coordinate 540,648, forward strand.
TGAGCAATGACAGGAAGACTGAATCAAACAATTGATACTGAAGAGAGAGAAGGACTTTTGGGCTTCCTGGAGCTGCGGCAGGTCTAGGAGGGGGAGATGGAATGCATGTATGTAGATAACAGACCAGGGGAGATAAGGTTGGAGAGGTACAATGTGGCAGAGCCTGGAAAGCTTTGAGGAGCCGTATGAGGAGCCTCAACTTGATCTTGAAAAGTTCTTGAAGGTTTTAGAAGATGAGTTGAAAGATTAGAAGATTTGGGGATGTTAGTTTAGAAGATTGTGGGATCTCTCCGCACAGAGAATGAAGTCAGGGAAACTTGTTTTGATTCTTTAATTCATCTATAAACTTCTTAAAGGGCAGAGATTGCATCTATTTGGTATTCAATATAAGCCATATTATGTCCATGATATACATCGAAAAAATATTCCTCATAATTGTTTACCCAACCTCAAACCAACGAAGTGACAACATTACCAAGAAACACATGCTCAAGCTTGAAGCAATAAGACTGAAGTTTTTGTAGGTCTTTTTAGGTAATCTCCAAGAACCAATGAACAATTAGGATGGGTTACTTGGTGTTAGTTTATTTGTGCCTGGCAGTCACTCTCTATCTGGTGATTTCATGAAAACATTAAATTTGGGTTCTGAATCCACTAGCGCAAAGAGTAATAGGATATGTAGTGGCAGAGACAACATCCAAGACAGGGCAAGGCATTCTCCCCCCACCCAATACTAATTCAAATGAACAGTGTGATCCCTCATGACTGGATACCGAGTGACATACGTACAGATTCCCCTACAGCGCTTTCTCTATGGGTCAGGTCTGTAGTCATGGAGCCTGAGCCTCAAAGAACCGGCTGGCTACTTTTATGTATGTACTATGTATAGGCCCAAGTAAACTTTATTTCCGGACATGTCAATTTGAATTTCATATAATTTCCATGCGTCATAAAATATATATATTTTTAACTATCTTCTTCCATTTACTCTATCTCCCATTCCCTGCCTCTGTCAACCACCAATTCTCTGTTTTTTGAGTTCATTGTTTTTATTTTTATTTATTTTTATTTTTTATTTTGTTTTATTTTTTTTAGCTGAGCAATCCTACCACCTGTTGGCAGCTCAACGGCAGCTCAGCTCAGGCCATGAATGGAGGGTTCATTGTTTTTAGATTCTATATATAAGTGAGATCATAAAGCATTTGTCTTTCTCTGTCTGACTTATTTCACTTGGCACAATGGCCTCAAGGTCCATCCACATCATTGCAAATGGCAGGATTTCCTTTTTTTTATGGCTGAATAATATTTCATATATATGTACCACATTATCTTTATTCATCCACTGATGGACACAGCTGTTTCCATGTCTTGGCTTTTGTGAATAATGCTGCAATAAGCATGAGGGTGCAGGTATTTCTTCAAAATAGTGATTTTATTTTCTTCTGATAAATTCCAGAAGTGGACTTGCTGGATCACAAGGCAGTTCTATAATAGTTTTAATTTTTTGAGGAACCTCCATACCTTTAGAAAGCCTTAAAGTCAAAACTTAGAAGCAGACAAAATTGATGACTCTTCATTTATATTTCCTTTAAAACAACCAACTCCCAATTAAGTAATTTTAAAACCTCATTGATTTTACAGAATTTTGGTCTTTACACACCTTTCCAGAAACATGTCTACTGAATGTGTGAGATTCTCTTTATTTACCCCAAGCTGCAACCTTGCTACATTTTAAGGCACATCTCCTGAACGAGATGGTATCTGGAGGTGAGGCCTTTGGAAGGTGATTAGGCCATGAGGATGGAGCCCTCAGGAATGGGATTAGTGCCCTTATAAAAAGAGACAGCGTGCTTCCTATTCCCACTGTCTTCCTTGTGAGGACACACGGGAAGGCGGCCATCAACAAACCAGGAATTTGGCTTTCACCAGACACTGCATCTGTTGGCACCTGGATCTTGGACTTCCCAGCATCCAGAACTGTGAGAAATGCATGTTTATTGTTAATCCACCCCATCTATGGTAATTTGTTATAGCAGCCTGAACAGACTAAGATACCTACCATGTTCAAAGCACTGTGCTGGGTGCCACGAGTTTGGAGTGAGGTCCCAGAGACACTGGAACACAGGCCTTGCTTGCCACAGGTTCACAACCCAGGGTGGGGGAGATAGCTCCCTATGTAATAATTTGAACACACATTGGCTGTGATCAAAGGCCATTGTAGGAGTGCAAAGTACATGAGGAGAAATCAGTTAAGCTCTTAGTTCTCGGGAGGCTTTTCTGTGTGGGGTTTGAGCAAGCCTGGAAGAAGTGGTTCCAGGAAGGGCTGCAAACTTTTAAGCATGAGAAATAGAATGTAGACATTTTGGGGAAAGTGAAAGGAGCTGACTGAGATGAGACTGAGTGTGTTTGTTAGTTGGGAGGAGGGCAGCAGAAGGGACGAAGAGGCCGTGTGGAGAGGTAGGGCAGCAAGGTGGCCAGGTTGGGATCCTGGCAGGCCAGGACAAGGGGGGACGCTAGGAGCCCTAGAGTTCAGCACTTACTGAGGCCCTCATGCTAAGGTGTGCACCCCCACACTAGCACAAGGCTAAGAGTGCGCTCCTCCAACCTAGAGGAGGCTTATTCTGTTAGTAATGAGAAGCCACTGAAGTGGTACGATTGAAACAGGGCTCCAGAGGTACCATGTTGGGTGATCAGGAAAAGAGATCAGTCGACATGCAAAGATGAATAGTTAAGAATAATTTTCCTTAGGCTGGCTGAGTGGCGCGTTGGTTAAGAGCTGGCTTGGGACGCCAGAGGGCCCCAGTTCGGATCCCACATATGAGGGCCCATGACACTGCCCTCTAGAGCTAAGATGCTGAACAACAGCTCAACCTGGAGCTGGGCTGCCATGAGTTGCCAGCGATGGTGTAGGCTGCAGCCCCCACTGCTGTGGGTTGCCATGGGCTACCATGTGTAGCCAGCAGCCAGCGTGAGCGGCCAGCAGCCAGCGTGAGCGGCCAACAGCCGCTGTGAGCTGCCGTCCAGAAGCCAGCGACTGATCTGCCTCGCCCGGGAAGAGTGCAATGATGGTGCCAACTTGGGCCAGTGAAGCAACGTCCTCCACAACTAGACTGAAGAACAAAAGGACAGCAACTTGTCTGTTCCCCTTCCCCCAATTCCCCAGCACTGTTCCCATCCCCCAATTCCCCAATAAAAATCTTTTAAAAACAAAAAGAATAATTGTCTTCAAATACACATGATGGAGATGCTAATGCTGTATATGCTGTGATGGTTAATGTTATGTGTCAACTTGGCTGGGCCATAGTGCCCAGATATTTGGTCAGACATTATCCTGGATGTTTCTGTGAAGGTGTTTTTGGGATGAGATTAAATTTGAAATTGGTGGACTCTGAATAAGGCTGGTTACCCTCCAGAATGTGGGTGGGCCTTATCCAATCAGTTGAAGGGTTTACTAGAACAAGGACTGACTTCTTCTGAGGGAAGGAATTCTGCCAGAAGACTACTTATGAGCTGCAACTCTTTGGGTCTCCAGTCTGCCAGCTGACCCCATCAGATTTTGAATTCCCCAGCCTCTTCCATTGTAAGCCATTTCCTTAAAACAAGTCTCTCTCTCTCTATGTACACACACACACACACACACACACACACACACACACACACACACACCCCTGTTAGCTCTGATTCTCTGGGAAACCCTGACTAATATATATATACCATCACTAAAGAAGCTGAGAGCCAGTGTCTTCGGCTTAGATCCCGCTTCTACTCCTTAATATACATGTAGTCTAGTTACATCCAAGTCTCTTGTTTTGTCACATGTAAAATGACATGAAGTGATCTTACTTTTCCTGCCAAAGAAAACTATCGCATTAGGGTCAGGGGGAGGGTGAAGGAAGGATGCTTAGAGTTCCAAATTTCCTGAGACCCTCACTCTCAGGCGCTCACCCACATTTGCACACCCCTGAGAGTATCCCCTAAAATTTTGTCCTAGGTGTCTCTCGTCTTACTTTAGCCCTGGCTTTGATTGTACAGAAAAAACATAAAGGACATTGGACAGAAGAGCCCATGGGCTGCCAGCTGGTGACCTCTCTGAAGGCAGGGATCATATAGTTTTTATCTGTATATTTATCTTTATATTCCCTACGCCCTCACATTGGGCAGAGAGCCTGGCACTGAGGAGACTCAATAAATGTTTATTAAATTAATAAATATGTTTAATGACACAATTAAGGTAACCAAGGCAAGTGCGGTAAGCAAATAAATACTAGGGCTCTAAATAATCAGTCGGCAAACAGAAATTCAGCAAGGTATAAAAGAGCATTTGTTACATTAATGTGTCGAGAGATGACCTTGCCCGGAATGAATTCAGCATTTAAAACCTATTTTCCAATGTGTAGCAGAATGGAATGCTTGTAACATAATCAAAATGTGTATAACTTGTAATCAAAATCAAGGTCTGATACTCTTGACCCTGGGGCAAATGATTCAAAACGCAAAACTCCAAAGTAGAAAAATGTTCTGTAAAATTTATAGCATTCAGAATATTCTCCTACATCCATTCCTGAAGGGAATTTTGTTTTTTTAGAAAAGAAACACAGATAGTTATATTTTTTTCTTCAGATATAATGTCACTCTATTGTTAGATTTTGTATTGCTATGTCATTGAATTATATTAAATGTCATGTGTGCTTGTTCAAGAAAAATCTTTATTTTCATCTTTTTCTTGAATAAATTATATATAGCCTAAATAAATGTTCATTTGGGGGAGTGAATTCTTAGCATAAAATTTGTAATAATGAATTCAGTTTTACTTTTATTCTAGCAGAGGTTTAAATTTCAGGAACATACAGAAAGTTAGAATTCTCTTTTCTTTAGAGACCAAAATCAAAGTGAGAAAGATTGCTAATCTCATTCTTCCACTTATAACTGTAAAATGAAAGAAACACCAATTAGTAGCTTTCTAACAGGTCTGTGGGTTTTTAAGTGATGGATAACTCTAGAAACACTGAGTTTATACTCAATTAGAACTGAATTAATAAAATAAAGTGAAATTAATGACATTCTTGCTTTACAATTAAATGTATTAATTGTCTAATAGATAAATGAATTTAGTATTTGATTTCGATTCAAGAACGGAGAGGTGAATATACCCAAAGAGAACAGGGATACAGAGAGGGCTCTGCTTCCCTGCTTCACCACCGGCTTTCTTCCTCCTCCTCCTCCTCCTCGGCCCCATTGCTATGAAAAATAAAACGTCTAATCACTATGCTATACACCTGAAACCAATATGTCAACTGTAATTAAAAAAATAATAATTCAAAAATAAAATAAGTCATGAAATCAGGAAAAAAACAAACAAGCCAAACCAAAGCAAACAAACCCTGCAGCCTATTTTTAAATGTATTTTGTGGGGGGAATATATAGCAATTAAAAAATATTTCTTATGGGCCGGCCGAGTGGCGCTTGGTTAAGAGTTGGCTTGGGACGCCAGACGGCCCCAGTTCAGATCCCACATGAGGGCCAGTGACACTGCCCTCTACAGCTAAGATAGTGAACAACAGCTCAACCTGGAGCTGGGCTGCCATGAGTGAGTGGCAGGCGACAGCGTAGGCTGCAGCCCCTGCTGCAGTAGGTTGCCATAAGCTACCGTGTGTGGCCGGCAGCCAGTGTGAGCAGCCGGCAGCCAGTGTGAGCAGCCGGCAGCTGGTGTGAGCTGCCAAGAGCCGCCGTGAGCGACTGTCCAGAGGCTGGTGACCTATCTGCCTCACCCGGGAACAGAGCAATGATGGTACCAACATGAGCCAGTGAAGCAATGTCCTCCACAACTAGACTGAAGAACAAAAGGACAGCAACTTTTCTGTTCCCCTTCCCCAATTCACCCAATGCTGTTCCCCTCCCCCAATTCCCCAATTAAAAAAAAATATATATATATATATATATTTCTTAGATTTTTTTTATGCTTAAAAGTGTAAGAAAAAAATAACCTATAACTTTTTATTCTGGTAATCTCTATTAACTTTTTTAATTGAAAGCTATAAATGCTTTTGGTAGAAAATTCAAACAATACATAAAAATATACACTTGAACTAAAAGCTTCCTTTCTCATCCAATTACTTTCCTCATAGGAAACCCCTGTTAATTTCTTGAGTGTCTTTTCAGAAAAAAAATTTAAAAAAAGCTATCTCAGCATATATTTCCTTTTAAAAATTTACATACATTGAATTATAATATAGTCTACTGTACAACTTGGTTTTTACACTTAATATATTTTGAACATCTCTTTGTATCAGGACATCTACTGTATTCTCTTTATAATGATCCACAGAATTCCACTGCATAAATGTATTCTAATTTATTTATTTATCCTGTCCCCTGCTGCTAGACATTTGCAACAACTTTTTGCTATTGCAAGTAATGTTTCAATGAACACTTTTGTATATATATCATGACACTGTCCCTTATATGTATCCATAAGTTAACTGGGGCCAACCCATACAGTTGCATAGGGTGTACACTGCACAAAGTGCCTCATCTGTGTGGGCACCGGTCACTCAGTAGACATCGTAACTTTAAATACTTATTATGATAATTTTCTGGCAGCTAGACAAACAATGTCTTGAGGAAGGAGTTCCTTTTTCTAATTTGCCCNGGTCCAGATAAGGGCATAATACAAGCTATTCTCATACCTACAGAAGAAGTGGACATAGTACACTTATGGTTCTTATATTGAATTTTGAATCATTGATCTCGGATCTGTGAGAAATACCAAGAAATCGTTTAATCCAACTTTCTGCCTTGAGTTTCTTTGACAGATACGTACTTGATTGTCCTGACTCTCTTGCAATTGGAAGTGTCCATGTGGCTATTTCAGGCCAAAAACACTATATAAGAGGAAGTGTGCTGAGGAACTTCTGATAAAAGTTTTGCTTTTCTGATAAAAAAGAAACCTGTGCTTGGTGCTACCCTTTCCTGTTTATCGAAGCTTGAATGTTGAACAATACCTGAAGATATGGTAACAACCTCAGTCAAATATCAAGGTGAAGCATTGGTATGACAATAGCAGAGGAAGTAAAAAGATGAAAAGAACGGAAATCCTTAAGGGCACCCCTGAGGGGATGAACAAGTGCTAATAAACTTTATCTCTGGATGTTTGTGTTATGTAGCAAAGCAAAATGAAACAAAAACAACTCTTCTTTTTTTCAGACACTATTGGCTGGCTACTCTTACTTGCAGCTAAAAGCATTCCTAATTGACATGGGATACATCAGTGACCAGCTCTTCTCAGATCTGTCAGAAAAACTTACTAGAACTAATGGAAAGCAATTGGATTTATTTTAATAGAATGCGAATAAGGGAGTTTTCGTTTTACAAAAGTAACGAAATCATACCCAAAATAAAACTATAGTACCACAAGATCAATCTAATGATATCCTTTAAGAATTACTGAGAAAGAAGGTAAGGAAAAAGAAACTGATGTTTATTGGGTGTCTTACCACTGGCCTGGCTCTCTATACCAGATGCCTTCATATTTAATCCTCATAAAACTCACAAGAAATGTTTTCTTTCATTTTATAGATGACATACCTGAGCCTTACAGGTGTTAAAAGAACTTGCTCATGGTTACACAGTAAACCTTAGAGCGAGGAGTTAGGCATAAAGAATTATTTTAATGATGTTTAAATGAATAAAGTTTTCAAATGAATAATGTTTCATTTGCCCTAATTGAAAAGGATCTAAATTAGAGAAAAAGCTAAAGTGTGTAATATGTAAAGGAAATAGATTTTGATTACTTTGAAGTATGTACACTATCTCAATTAAGTTAATAAAAATCTTATAAATTATGCTTTAATAATTTATAGATTACCTTATAAATTATGCTTTAATAAATGCATAAGATTTGTTTCTAATTAGTACACCAATTTTCTTTTTTTTTTTTTTGAAAAGTTATTCCTAAAATACTTGAAGGTGCTCAAAAAATATTTGATCTTTTAAGATATTTAAACCTTTCCTCCAACAAATTTGCTTGTATATTAATTGCTGCTATTTGTCAGTTGTAAAAATCAAACTTCAGATTAACCCTTGTCTGTATAAATTCCAAATTATGAAAATCAATGAAGTTTTAGTACTGTAGACATAAGAAACATCCAAACCTGTAGAGAATTTTTATAAGAGTTTATATGAGCCAAACTGACAACATATGCTGGGGAACAAGATCTCAAATGCTCCAGAGAATAACAGTTTTGCAGCTTCTTTTATGTATTTGAAATTAAGGATGGACTGTTAGGAAGATTACATGGAGGTGGGAAAAACAAGATGGGGATTGGATTACAGCATAGTTAAGACTTTGAGGAGTCTGAAAGGGGTGTTAACCTAAATGCACAGAAACAATGGATGGGGCTTGCTAAAGGCAAAGATAAACCTTTTATTAAAGAAGTTATATGTCTGGAGCATAACTACCCACCATGACCTGCCCAGTTAGGAATTTATGATCAGATCACCCTGAGGAGTTACTTTCCGTAGAACTTCTTGTTGGTTTCTTTTTTTAAGTTTTTTTTTTTTTAATCAGACTTTTTTTTTTTTAAAGATTTTTTTATTGGGGAATTTGGGGAGGGGAACAGTGTTGGGGAACTGGGGAAGGGGACCATCCAAGTTGTTGTTCTTCAATCTTCGTTGTGGAGGGCTCCAGTCACCATCTGGCTGCCCGTTGGCAGCTCGTAGCCTCTAAGCTCAAGGTGCTGTGTTCAATCTTAGTTGTGGGTGGGCGTAGCCACCATCCCATGTGGAAGTTGAACCAGCAGCCTTGTTGTTAAGAGTGCACGCTCTATCCACTGAGCCATCTGGGTGGCAGCTCAGCTCAAGGTGCCAAGTTCAGTCTTAGTTGTGAGTGGGCATAGCCACCATCCCATGCAGGAGTCGAACCCGGCAGGCTTGTTGTTAAGAGTGCACGCTCTATCCACTGAGCCATCTGGGTGGCAGCTCAGCTCAAGCACACACACACTTACACAGCTGCAACAAACTTTCACCAAACAATTTTTATCTTAATAGGTGAAATGCATTCTGATATTTTCTATTCTATTTTTTTTTCTATTCTACTTTTTAAATTTAAAAAGCTGATTAAGACTCACTGAATTGATTTCATGACCTGTTAAGGAGTCACAATCTGCTGTTTGGAAACTACTAGTTGATATTTAAGTTACTGAATTTGTCATTTCATCTTCGTTTAGCCGAATGTTGACGGAATGATTTCAGAAGCTGGTGGTCATAAGTAGACGCTTACTCACTTCCTCGGGTCCTGTACAAATGTGTCAGAGGAGCCAAGTGGCCCAAAGGCAAAACAAATGAGTGATTTCCCATTGACCTTGAAGGACAGTGGCAAATCAATGTGTTCCCTTTGGCTATTTCCCCACAAACTAGAGGTCATCATCATAAGCAATGATGAAACCTGCCATCACTGAAAACACAGAGACTTTTCCCTACTAACAAATCTTTAATGAAAGAGTTTATAATAGATGCAATTTTGAACTAAGGGTAAACACACGAACAGTCATTCCAAAAAAAGGTAGTTCTGGAGAAGGTCTCTAATGTTAATGACTCAGATTCTTAGAATTCGTACTCTATCAGGAACTAACTTTTCCTGCTTTTCTCTCTCCCTTTATTTCTATAATTTCTCTCATAGCACCTATGACATCCTGTTCCTGATATGTTATTGGCATACAAATCTGTCTCTCTCCCAGATTATAAACGTTTTGTAGACCAAAAAAAAAAAAAAAGGTTTCTACTCCATCTTTATATTTCCAGAGTGAGGCACAAAGANAGGCTTAGAGAGGCTAAGCAATTTGCCCAAATCTCTCAGGAATTAGAAGAAAGGAATATGAGCACAGTGTGTTTCTGAAGTCCACTATACTATGTTCTGTGTCTCTAGAGCATTGTTAGGTGCACAAGCAAACAAGTGGAATACATTGAAATATGATCAGTTTCATTTTTACTTTGAAGTAAGGACCCAGCTCTCTAAATGCTGTATCATTTGTTTTCATCTTAATTACTGTATCCTACTCTCACCAATTCTCATAATTGCTAATAATAACAATAGTAACAACAAGTTAACGTGTATTGTTTCCTTTGTGCCAGATACTCTATTCGGTGCTTAACATAGGTTCTCTCAATCAATTGTCATAACAGCTCCATAACAGCTTGGCTGTGAAATTATGCCCGTTTTATAGACAGAAACTAAGGCTTAGTGAGTAAGTGATGTGATGTGGTGACGCTGGGATTTGATTCCAGATCTGAGTCCAAAGACACGTTTTTAACCATTTTGCTACAGTGCCCCAAACCAGACAACTAACTGACAGTGACAGGCTAAACACTCCTGTTGGTTGCTGGGTTTTTTAATTAGAAGGAAATTCTGGAATGTAGTTGATCTTCCAGATCCCATAGGAATGAAACTGAGGGAGTTTCAGCGATTCTATTTCATTCATGAGCTGTCCACATCGCGGCTCTGGACCTCTTGTTTGCTCTGAGACAGTCACCGGACTGGTGGGATGTTTAGATTTGGGACTAAGGATACCAAAATGGACCCCTTTATACTTTCTGTCTGGGTAGCGGGCTCTGGGGTCCCATCCCAGCAACCACTTCTGCTCTCCTTTCCTGCTCTCCGCACAGGACTCTAGAGGCCCCTTGAAGAGCTGGACTCCCCACAAAACAAACCCAACAGCGTCCGCAGTGACGAGCTGCTGGAGGGGGGTTGTGACTGGTAGAAGCAAGGGCACATTTTGTTCCCTTCGACACTTCAGCCCTGGCTGCCGGCTGACTGGGACGCTGTTTTCCTGACTCGGGATAGGAAGGAGCTCCCAGCAGAGGCAAACATCAGACAACAGAAGTCCGTGGGGCTCCTGGGGCCTCAGGAAGTCTAGGCAGAGAGGAGGGAGAACAGGCCCACAGCCAAAGGCGTGATTGGGAACAGGGCTGAGAAAAGCCCGCAAATCCACTCACCTTCGGCGTAAGGTGGATCCCGTTCAGGACAGAGGAGAAGATGGCGTTCAGTATGTCAATGGCTTTACACCCTTTGCTGTTCACCTGTTGTCTGTTTGGAGTTCAGAAACCTCAAGAGGAATGCGGCTGAGGTGGTCCGGAGCCTAAGTGATCCAGGCTGGACTTCCACAAGGGTCACCTGAGCTTCGGAGCTTGTAATATGCTATGAACATGCCTCACCTTCAAGGATGGGGACAGGTATGTGATAAGGCCCTGCTCCAGGAAGCACTGGCACCCACACTGTGGCCGAGGCTGTGAAAACCCTAAGAGTCCTGGCTCCCGCTAATGGGGCACAGGTGTGCGTTCTCTTTGGGACTAGGGAGGGTGAAGGAGGAGGGGCCTCTGGAGGCTTGCCCAGCCCCCTGGTTGGTGGCTCACTTATCTGCCCCTCGTCAAGGTGTCATGCCGTCCACCAGGCTGCGAGCAGGTCAGGGCCTGCCTTCGTCATCACTGCATTTTTAACCTGATGTCTCTGCCACAGCTTGGCCCTCTTGTCCACGGCAGGCAGAGAGCTCAGGAATGTCTAGGTGGACCTCACCACAGGCAGACAGGGAGATGGAAGAGCAGACGGTGCAGGCAACTTCAGGCTTGGCCCAGAGCTGGCAAGCTGCAGTCCCCTGGGCACAGCACAGGACCCTCAGGGGGCACATCCTGGGCACTGCGAACTGTGAGAGCTCTGCCCACTGAGGGACAATAAGAAAGTATGTCGCTTCCAGGAAGATTAAAGCCTCTGGTGGCAGTGCTCGTGGTGATGGGGAGCCATTATAGCCAGAAAAGATAAGCGCTCAGTACCCAAGTCCTAAAAAAGGAACACTACGGTTGGGGACCTGTGATATCATGCATGCTGGGGGCAAAGATACTGTGCAGATCTGCTCTGATTGACCGGGAGGGAGGTGTTTGGATCAGAACAGGACTGAAATGGATCTGGAGGCTCTGCTTGCTGACCCATTGCACCTCATGTTTTCATAAAGCCTTTTCTGGGCACTGTTTAGAGACCTTAGGGCCTATTTTATACAGTAGGTGGGGGTTAAGCCAGGTTAAAGATTATGAAGCAGTCCTGGTAAATGGAATGATTTATTCCTAGAAAGGAGCATTTACTGAATCTAATTAAGATTTGGAGAGCCTTCTGGTGGCCTGCGTTTTCACAAAATTTAAATATTTGTTGAGTAAATCCACAAACACACATCAAACCCGTTCAATTCAACAAATATTTGCTAGAGGGCTAATAAGTGCCATCATGGGGATTAGAGTCTAGTTCAGTAGCTTAACTTTCTCACTGTGACACAGTAAGAAATACATTTTACACTGTGGCCCAACACACACACACACACACACACACACACACACACACACACACACACTTACACAGCTGCAACAAACTTTCACCAAACAATTTTTATCTTAATAGGTGAAATGCATTCTGATATTTTCTATTCTATTTTTTTTTCTATTCTACTTTTTAAATTTAAAAAGCTGATTAAGACTCACTGAATTGATTTCATGACCTGTTAAGGAGTCACAATCTGCTGTTTGGAAACTACTAGTTGATATTTAAGTTACTGAATTTGTCATTTCATCTTCGTTTAGCCGAATGTTGACGGAATGATTTCAGAAGCTGGTGGTCATAAGTAGACGCTTACTCACTTCCTCGGGTCCTGTACAAATGTGTCAGAGGAGCCAAGTGGCCCAAAGGCAAAACAAATGAGTGATTTCCCATTGACCTTGAAGGACAGTGGCAAATCAATGTGTTCCCTTTGGCTATTTCCCCACAAACTAGAGGTCATCATCATAAGCAATGATGAAACCTGCCATCACTGAAAACACAGAGACTTTTCCCTACTAACAAATCTTTAATGAAAGAGTTTATAATAGATGCAATTTTGAACTAAGGGTAAACACACGAACAGTCATTCCAAAAAAAGGTAGTTCTGGAGAAGGTCTCTAATGTTAATGACTCAGATTCTTAGAATTCGTACTCTATCAGGAACTAACTTTTCCTGCTTTTCTCTCTCCCTTTATTTCTATAATTTCTCTCATAGCACCTATGACATCCTGTTCCTGATATGTTATTGGCATACAAATCTGTCTCTCTCCCAGATTATAAACGTTTTGTAGACCAAAAAAAAAAAAAAAGGTTTCTACTCCATCTTTATATTTCCAGAGTGAGGCACAAAGANATATATATATATATATATATATATATATATATATATATATATATATATATACTTTTGATAGATATTGTCAACTTTCCCTCCAAAATGGCTGTACCAATAGACATCAGTTTTAACAGATATCATGGTTGACTTTAAGATCTAAAACTTACTGTATTGTTTTAAGCCATGGTCCACTTTCATTTACCTGAGGAGATAAGAAAGAGTGAGAACAGGAATACTTAAAAGCTATGAAAAACCCAATTCCCAGTGGGTAAAATGGAGAGACTTGCTTGTTAGCCTCCTTTCCCTTTCCTTCTGGGGACGATCTAATGCACAGTCCCCTGAAGGAGCAGAGGCCAGCAGGAGAGAGAGGAAGCTGTTGTAGCCCAGAGCACCGGAAATCTGCAGAGTTGATCCCTGATCATACATGTGTTGATAAAACCGTCTTCTTCTGTTCTTTTCTGGAGAAATTAAATGCGCAATATTGGCAAAGGTGCAGTAATGCTGCGATGGAGCTATGGTGGGCGGCTGCCATTATAGGATTGAAGATGGGGTTGCTGAAATATATCTGTTGTGGGCTGTATAAAAGAATTCCCTACTAATATAGTCTCCACTCCCTCACAGGAGAGTCAACTATCCCAGGAACAGACTGGATTTTTAATGGCAGCAGCACACATGACAAAGCACTTTCGGACATGAGTGTATTGTTTTATGGGTCAACACATGCCTGACATCGTTCTCGTTATCGTAAAATGCCAACACGTTGGTCGCTCAGGGGGGATTCTACTGGATGTGACTGTAAATGTCAAGTGGCAGGAAAAGCAGATGCAACCCTGAGACTCTGGTTGGATCAAGAGGAAAGAATGTGTTAAGCAATGTTCACAACAAACTTAACATGGAGCCAAGGAAGGTGGGGGAGAGGGGCAGAGAGGAAAACAAAGTGAGAAAAGCTAAAAGGGATGAGAGAAAGAAAGGCCATAGAGAATAAGAATGGCCTTTAGAGAGCTGGCTGAGTGGCTCGGTTGGTTAAGAGCATGAGCTCTGAACAACAGGGTTGCTGGTTCGATTCCCACATGGGCCAGTGAGCTGAGCTGCCGCTGAGCTGCCAACAGGTGGCAGGATGGCTCAGCTGGTGAGAGCACGTGCTCCTAACAACAAGGTTGCCGATTTGACTCCCCCATGAGATGGTGGGCTGTGCCCACCTGCAACTAAGATTGAACACGGCACCTTGAGCTGAGTGGCCATGAGCTGCCGGCAGGCGGCCAGATGGCGACTGGACTTGGAACTGAGCTACCTGCGCCCTCTACAACTAAGACTGAAAGACAACAACTTGGCTATTCCCTTTCCCCAATTCCCCAATAAAATCTTTAAAAAACAAAAAGAAAAAAGAATAGCCTTTAGAGGTGACAGAACCCACAGAACGCTGTGGCGGGTCAAAGCAGGAGAGGAAGCAGAACCCAGTCCCATCAACTCCCTTTAAGGCTCTGGATAAGTCCCCACTCACTCTGTCTGCCCCTCAAGTTCCCTCCTTGTCAAAGAGGCATAAGAGTGATGCCCCCATCCCAACACCCCTGCCCCCCAAGGCTGGGAGGACAAAGGCACCAAACAGCAAGAGAATGCTGTGGGATGTTAAAAGCAGGGACAAAACAACACAGGGTCATGCCTGTGGGGTTGACTTGGCCTCTCATGTGCTGTCTATTGATTCAGTTCTCGTCATCCATAAAGCACGTGTCGTTCTCCCACTGGGCCCTTGCAGAAATAAGAAACTAATATGAGAATCTTCAAAGTTGGCAACATGGCACGGCCTGTAATGTATTTCTAGCAGTTATCAGGGGCAGATAGCCTGAAAAGGGCTTATTATGTGTTTCCCTCTTGTGATAAAACTCTAATCTGTTCTATGTTTCATCTTCAAGGACAAAATGCAGTTAACGGCAGGTCCCACGCTTGTTTAAAGGACAGTGAAGTTCCTGGGATTCGTTCCATTCGCCTTTCATCAGGATGAATTCGGAGGCAGAAGCCAGCTGCGCTGCAGTCCCCGTTGCCTCGCTCAGGTACGACAGCGCACAGCGTTTTCTGCGTTCAGCCGATTCTATGAAACATCATTGTCCAGCGTAGTTCACAGGTTGCTATAGATTTAAACGGTTGGGCTGAAAATGTTTATATAAGTTTATGATTCCTTTCTGGAAGTAGGGGTGTTAGTGATGGAGTGGGGTAATTAATGTCTCAGATAGGAAAGGTGTTGAAACTTGAACTTCTTTTAGTTTTTTTAACTTTTATTTGCATTTATTGCATTTATTGAATTTATTCCCAGGCCATAAGTTTTTGTTTCTTCAGTTTTTTCTGGGATATCTTTTTCTTCTGGGCCACAATCTACTCTTTTTTTTTTTTTTTCCAGTTAGAATCATCTCATTGTAGCAGGAGGGGTTCAGGTAGGGGTTAATCTGGTCATGAGCTCCGTAAGCCTGGAGAGCATCTTGGGGTCTTTGTTCATCTGGATGAGTTCAATGACTGGAGAATTGACTTCTAAACTCTTACATTCAGCATTACTGTCTGCATTTTTAAGCATGTGCAGCAAAAGGTCAGCACTCTTTTGGGCTCATCGACATTGTGTCCTGCCCTGCTGTTTGGTTTGGGCATCCCCCCCCCCCTATTTATTGTAACAATGGAGTGGCATGCATTGCTTCTGTAAAGTAACATCTTTCAGAGACTTGGTGGCTTTTCAGATATGCATACTTTGGGTCTGGTCAGTTTCATGGCAGTTCATAAAGTGAACATGGAGATTTGAACCTCTTGACTTGCATAATTTTACAGGGTTTTCTGGGTCAAGTGAGTAATTAACCATTTTCAGAGATCATCTCAGGCTCCTTATGGAAGAGCTTGGGCTTATTCTTGCATTCTGGTACTACGAAGGACTGTCAAGTAATAAAGCCGGGAAAGGAGAAGGCAGGACAGCCAGATGGTGGGTTGGACAAGGACACGGCTGAGAGCAGCTTTCTGTGCGTAGAGTCTGCAGACCTGGGAGCCTGCGGTCGGCTTCCCCATCCGGGTATCAGAAGGCGTGGACTGTGCTTCCCTGTGCCAGAGGGTGTTTGAAGCCAAGAGATAAGCTGGTGCTTCTCCCTGAGAAATCTACTTTATTCAAAGATTTGAGACAAAAAGACCATTGCTGTTATATTAAAACAAACCAGGTGTGTAGTCGAGTGGGCAGCCAGCAGGGCCTGAAGTTTGAGACGAACCCCCCAAGGGATGTCCGCTTGCTGCCGGCAGCTCTGGGCTCTACCATCATTGCAGGTGGCTTGTGGAAGAGTTTGGGGAACATGAGGTTACCTGGCTCATCCGAGGTCATCTGGCTGGGCACCCACACCTGTGCTGCACCTGCTTTCTAGAATGCCTTTCTTCTCTGAATCTGTCTGCTCAACTCTGTTTCTGGTAAGCCCCGGTATAGATGCTCCTTCCTTTACGGAAGATTTCCTGATGGACTGCCCGCTGACTCTGTATTCTTTGTCAGCTCCTCTCTGCGGCACTTACTGATTCCTGCGCACACAGAAGACCACATCTCAACCCCTCTCCCAGCCAGTTCTCCTGGAGCTCACAGTCCAAGTGTTGTGCCACCTGACGAGCACTCTGCCTTGTCAAAAGTAGGATCTCAACAAACATTTGAAGAAGAGTGAAAGAATGAGAAGTTGGTATTTCTAATTTGTGGCTGAGGAGGCGGCTGATTTCATTTTTTTTTTGGAAGTGAAAAATCAAGAGAGGGCTTGGTCTGGCTGTGGGTGTTTCCTGAAACAAGATGAGAGGGAGGAAATGAAAAACCATCCCTTTTAGACAAGTTTCCTGATTAGGCAATGCACAGACAGAGGGTCTTCTGGAAATCTTGATGATAGAGAGACAGTATTTTGATGGGTGACTGTCATTTGTCTGCATCGAAAGTGAATTGTTAACTTCTGCCTGCTGTCCTTTTCAGGAGTGCAGACTAGATAATTACCCTCTGACTTTTTCCAGTTGGGTCAGCCCCAAGGTACTTCTGATGACAAGGAAATATTAACTGAGAATGAAAAGAGTCGTTAAACAATAAAATTAAATAATTATTGGTGTATGAAAGACATCATGGCATCAGGATATCAATATGTGGCCATCAAATTATCAAAGAAAGTTGCCCCTCATTCCCTGAAGAATTCCCTGAAGCCATGTTACGGAACCTCTTAGTTCTCTTGGGCATCATGTCCTGGTTCGGATGCTTCCCAAGTTTGTGCTACGGCTAGGACTCTCTGGAGCCATTAGCCACGTCCAGGTCCTTTGTGAGACGTGTTTAATAGAGGTCAAGTTGGATCAGAAAGGCCTCTGCATATTAATTCTGGTCCTTTAAGCCACAAAGAAAACTTGACTGCACTTTAGTTTTCCCATTTGGCAAATGTGGAAAAACACTATTTCTCCGCCAAATGTCTCAATACCTGAATACAAAGAAACTTCAGAATAAGGGGTCATTACTAGTGTATCCTAGTGTATCTGTTGTGTTTCTGTCCATGCCGTGGGGATACATTTCAGTCCCGGTTCACCAGTGAGATCTGGCAGAGAGAATCCTGATTCTTGCAGTGCAGATTTCTCTTCTTCAGCCTCCTCTGTGGCCTGGTTTAATTGTATCTGCTTTTTGGTCATCCTAAGCACTCTATGGATTAGTTCAGTGCAAGGATGTCTCCCCTAATCGTATCACCACTCTTGGCAGTTAACCCAACTCTGATTTTACTGAAAAGATCAAGGCTAATTTGATGACTTGAACTTACTCATCCTTCTCACTTTCTGTTGACACATCTCAGTCTCTGTGATTGTCACCCAGTTTCACACAAAAAGGGGGGCATCTCTCTTCCTCCTCTCCATAGCTAACCCTGTCCCAGTCACCTTGGTCCCGCCCTTCGCCTCTTCCTAGTCCACTTCTTACTACTTACTTGCACGCCCATATCTTATATCTCCTTTGCAACGGCTTTCTAACATGCCCAAGCTTTATTCTATTTTTACAAGCACGCTAAAAAAACAAAATGCCTTTGCTTGACCTTGCTGTCTCTTCTAGTCTATTTATTGCCTTCCTTTTGCAGCTAGATATCTCAATTTCCTCTTTCCACATCGCCCCTTAGATTGGCTAGCTTCTTTTCTCCATTGCTGCTGAAATTGCATTCGCAGAGGTCACCAGGGGTGCCCTTGTGGGTCCAGTCCAAAGAGGGTGCTGTTTTAGCCTCATTCTTACTTTCTTAGGAGCATCATTTTTCCCTCCTCCACTTTTTTCTTTCAACCTTCCATTCTGATGTACTTCTCTGGTTTCTATCTGTTCACCTATCTCTTAGATTTCCCAAACTTGCCCACTGCCTAGCATTGTGGCTAAGAGTCTAAGCTCTGATATTAA
Organism: Hipposideros armiger; assembly: GCF_001890085.2. Taxonomy (NCBI): domain Eukaryota; kingdom Metazoa; phylum Chordata; class Mammalia; order Chiroptera; family Hipposideridae; genus Hipposideros; species Hipposideros armiger. The sequence continues at coordinate 559,227 of NW_017732086.1, forward strand.
TTAGACTGCCTGTGGTTAAATTTTAACTCTGCCGCTAATTAAATCCATGGCCTTTGGCAAGGTCATCTCTCTGTGCCTTAATTTCCCCACTCTTAAAAAGGGGATGGTAAGAGTACTTACCTTAGGTTTGTTGTAAGAATCGAATGAGATAGTCTATGCAATATTTATTTACCCCAACGTTTGGCACATAGAAATAGTCAATAAATATTATCTATTAGCATAACAATATGCTCCTAGAACTTTGAAAATGTAACCTTGTTTTCCCCTTTTAGGACATATTACTCACATTATCCAACACAGGACCAGACAATAAATAATTACTGATAAATAGATTTAGGCACGTGGTTGAAGAGTCCAGGGAAGGAAGAATGATGAGGGCAGTTCTGCAAGTACCATGACACCCTGGTTTTTGGTTTGTTTTGTTTTACCAATAAATCACTTAAATTGTTGAGAGTTTAAATCAGTCCTTTCAGGACCTGTGGTGTTTGTTGAACCAGAAGGGGCATCAACAGTTAAAGCTCAAGTTGTTGGTGCACCAATCAGTCACAGTGAGGCTGCTTGGCCTGGAACACAGTGTCCCAGCCTTAGATTAAAAGCAGTTCTCACAGGATTACGGAAGGAAGCGCTATAGCAGCGGCTTTGTGCGGAGGCTGCCTGGAACCCGTCCATTGAGTGATGCTGCCATCTCGTGGCGGCACGGGGGAACGGTACTGGGCAAAGCCGTTTTCATTTGGTGCAGAGGCACCCTCAGAATTGCAGTCGTTTCTTTAGAAAAGTGTGGGCGAGACTCGGAATGAGGGGAGAATAAGGGGGAAATACAGCAAGGGGGGAGGAGGAAAACACCTCAGCACAGCTTGGGGAGGTAAAGAGCAAAAGTGATGCTTGTGCCCACCTAGAATAATCTTGTCGGTAGCAGAGGACAATTCCCTCCCCCACCCCAATACCACTGAAACTTTGATTTTTTTCCCCCTTCACTTTCCAACACTCTGTGCCGACCCGTTATCCTGAACAAACCCCCTGCTTCACCTTCTCATTTTCTTTCTTCTGTGTTAGGAATTCAGGGCTAGGAAAATTGAACCGAGTCATCCCATCTGGCTACCACTCCGGGAATAGCAGCCCCACCTTCCCAGTCGCCCTGGACCGGCGCTCCAGCCGCAGGCGCAGCACCTCACCATTGGACGGCCGCAGGTAAGGGCTAGCCCAGGCTGCAGCGGGAGAAGGCCAGGTCCCCTGGGGCTCCCCAGTCCTTTCTGGCCTGTCACTCGGGTCGCTGATATCAGAGGGAGTTGACGTTCTCTTTGTAAACTGAAGTGGGCAATGTTGACCATGAAGCCAATTCTTCTTTCTTTTCACAAATTATGTCAATCCAATCTATATCGATCCATCTATAATCAATAGATGGATTAGAGACCATTATATTAAGTCAGCAAACAGCTTTAGGATGACAGGGGACTGAAGGGAAGATAGCGATGCTTCCAACTGAAGTGTCTACATAGTGTGTCAGCACACAGGACACTGCCTAGGGGCTGGGTGTATATTTGAACGTAGAGATGGAAAGTATAGATTTTGGAGTTTGGAACTCCACTTGGCCACTGCTAGCTATTTAACTTCCGGTGAGTGATTTATGTTACTCTTAGTCCCGATTTCCCCTTCTCTAAACTGGACATAATTAAACCCACCTCTCAAGATTATTGTAAAGATTATTGTAAAGATTAAATGAAATCCAGAAAAGGCCTCTTATTTGAGAGATTTTAGAGAGTTAATGGAAAAGGTTGGTTAAAGCAGACAATTATAAAAGACGATACCCACCTCAAATATTTTATTTTACCTTAAAATACAGTTTCCCAATCTTTAATGTGGGGCCATGGCCTTTCCCCCTAGTTGCTGTTATTTTGAGTCATCTTTCTTGCATAAGCCATGCACATAATACCTCATCTATGAATTCTGGTTTGGGTTTCTTTCAATGTAGTGAGAATGTAACAACATCTGGGAAGACACTTGTAAAGTCACTTTCTGCAGAATCATTCTAATTCCAATAATCATTCCAAATTATTAAACCTTTTCCCGAACTTTTACTGCCCACACCTTGTTAGATGGGGGGGGGCGGGGGGCGGGCGGTGTGTTTTGTTCTGTTTTTTTTCTTAACAGATTCCCATTGTAGAATCTTTCTAAAACATTCAACCTTGCTTTCGTGGAAACAACTTTCTTTGCATACTCATATTTCATCAGTTTCTATAGTATTGAAATTTCACCGTCACAATAACAAGTACAGCATGTAAGGACTAGTGGAGCAGAAGTTGAGAGTTAGTACTGTCCACCACAAGCCTTGGTTGGTACAGTTCACAGAGGGCCTGGAGAGTGTGGTTAACCTGGCAAGTTGGTTAGACGGGGGTCAGCTAAAACAGCTTCCACTGAAGTGTATACAAAGTGCGAACTATAGTGCCTAGCATACAGACGTGTCCAATAAATGGTGTTATTATTATTATTATTATCATCATCATCATCATTGATAAGTTCTGGATTGAAAGGATTATTAGAAATCAAATATGTAGTTTCTACCCCTCATTTTACAGATAAGAGCAAGTGTTGTACAATTCCGAACTTTATAATACATATATCTTTGCCTTCAATAAGTGAAAGGATTATTGACCATAAACCTACTATTTCGAGTCAGAAGGATTTAAATTTGCAAAGGCAACTAGGAGCATAAAGCCCCAAACAGTCTTCTACGTCACCCCAAATCCATGTCTGTTCAGGAAGACCAGGTAGAACCACAACATGGGACTCAAGCCAAGCGCCAGCGAGTGGGGAATTGGTAAAGACAGAGGCAGGGCATTGGCCCAGGAAGCACTTCCCAAAGGAAGTCATTGAAGAACACGCAGGGATGCATGAAACTACCTGCAGAACCAAGCCTGTGGCTTCAAGGTGGCCAGGTGGCCTCCCGGCCTCGGCCACAGTAGACTAGGCACCTGTGATGACCAGAGAAACCCACCAGAAAAAAAACCTAGTTCTCATAGCAAAGAAGAGCTGTTTGGGGGTGAGTGGATGGGCTTGTAGGTACAGTTAGAATACCTAAGAAGCCTTTGAATCCATGTACTGTGTTTTTCCGTAGTTTGCTTTAAATGTTCCTCTGTGAGATCCTGTATTGTGACAGATGGAAATCATCTTTTTGTTCCATTGGATAGGGTCTAAAGGAGTCAATTTGTCGGAAAGGAGAAGGGAGCACACTGCAGGCAAGAGGGAGGGCATTTGGGTGGTGGGAGTTTTTAAGAAGCTGCAAGCTCGAGAGACACAAAAAGCTCTAGGTGAGGGGCTTTGGGGACCCCGAATTGCCTAACATTTCATTTTATTTCTCAAGGAAACTTAATTTAAGAATAGTATCCAAGAAGAGTGCACACATCATAACCTGTACAGCTTGATTTGATTTTCATTTTATTTTGAAAGTGAAATTCAAGGTGCTTCACAAACATCTGCCTTCAATCCTTTGTTCTCTGCGAAGACACTGGCGCTTGCCTTGAACCCCAGCTGCTCCTCTGACTTCAGAGCCTTTCCTGATGCATGGCCTCAGGTTAATGGAGAATGTCAATTCTGGGGTTATCTCATTTCCAGTGCAGAGGTTTTTATACACCAGTGTGTGTGTAGTATCACCAGGCACCTTGTAAAAGCCTATGCTCCCTCTGATTCAGCTCCAATAGTTATGGGGTGGGCCTGGAGTTTATAACAAGCACTCCGGGGGGTTCAGATGTGGGAGGTCCAGCCAGCTGTGAGACATGCTTTTCCTGCACCAAAGACTGAGATGAGCTTGACAACCTGTGAGGCTGAACTAGGTCACAGATTTTGTGTTGTGGTGGGGAGGTGGGGAGGTAGGGAAGGGTTTGCTAGCAGAGGTGGTGAGCTAGAGGTAAAGCCCTGTATGTGTGTCTCTCACCACATGCTGACTCTTCCACCCAGAGCGCTCAGCTCCCTTTACTTTGCCCTGCTCGAGAGCCTTCCATCACCTTACATTCTAGGCGTGCCATTAAGAAATGACAAGGCTGGACACTTGGTTTCCGAAGCCTGGAAGGCTGCCTTGGGTGGCTGCAGCCTATGGCCAATCCTACACAAGAAGTCAAGTGTAAAGAAAGGGAACCAGGGTTGCTTCCCTCCCAATGGAGAGACGCTTCAGGCGTGACTTGCTTATGCCTTAGAACAGAGACACCAGCTGTTTTATGATGGGGCCTGTGCCCTCCTTGGTGAGTGGCCCTCAGCTTGAAGGAGCTTGGCTTCTTTTCAACTCCCCATACCCATGGTCAGGCACCCGTCAGCTCAAATTCGAGCAGTCAACTTAAGGAGTGGCAGGTTCTATTGAAATAGAAGGTTATGTGCAGAAAACCCCCAGAAGGAAACCTCTACGCATAGTGGTGTGTGTGTGTGTATGTGTGTGTGTGTGTGTGTGTGTGTGTGTGTGTTGGGATTTTGTTTGTTTTTTTGCCTCAATGTGAATTTTTAAATCCCTTTATTCTGGAGAGAAATGGCATAGTAATACTGTGGTTTCATTCTCTTTGGGCAGTGGTTGTCAAAGTGTGGTCCTCAGACGAGCAGCATTCCAGCATTACTTGGGCACTTGTTAGAAATGCAAATATTGAGCCCTGTTTCAGACATACAGAATCCAAAACTCTGGGGGTTAGGTCTGGAGATCTGTGTTTTAACAAGTTCTCCAGATGATTCTAATGCATGCTTAGGCGTGAGAACCACTGGCTTAATGTAAAGCATATGGGAATGCCTTTACTCAAGCAAAGAAAATCTTGCTAATAAGTAAAGGTGCGATTTTCTGGGTTTTGATTTGGGTCCCTTATTGCAGTGGTGGAGGTCTGTTGGCTAGAGATGAAGAAATAGAGACTGGGGGCTATGGGTGAAGAGGTGTTTCCACAGATTTCTCCAATGTCTTCTGACCAAGAGAGCATTACTGAAACCATCAGAGGGGCAAAACAAAGATGGCGAAGAGGCCAAATCCCCACGCATTTCCAGGTCAAACAGTCAAATGTTCCAAAGCACAGCTGTTTAACATGGCTGGGTTCTATCAACTGCCTACATTTAAATAAGTTCAAGACTCAAGCACCATCAGTAGGGTGGCCAGCTTGTCTTGGGTTGCCCAGGACTTTCCTGGTCTTAGCATTGAAAATCGCATGTCCCAGGAAACCCTCAGGCCCAGGAAAACCATGCTGGCTGGTCATTGGACCCTAGTTCAGGATTACCCAATGAAATGACTTGGTGAGCTTTAAAAATTACTGTTGCCTGGGCCCACCTTCAGAGACGATGATAGACTTGTTCTGAGGTGCAGCTGGGGCATTAGGAGGTTTAAAAGCTCCTCAGGTGACCCTAAAGCAGCCATGGTAGAGAACTACTGCAGCTCCTTGCCTGTCATTTCTCTTACGAAAAAAATGTAAGAGCCCAAACAAACAAAAGTTAATGGTTCAGATGAACTTGGACCCATGCCACACACCATATATAAAAACTGGCTCAAAATGGATCAACTACCTAAATATAACTAAAACTATAAAAATCTTGGAAGAAAACATAAGGGTAAATTTTCATGACCTAGATTTGGTAATGGATTCTTAGATATAACACTGAAAGCATGAGCAACAACACTGAAAATTGATAGATAAATTAGACCGTCAAAATTGAAAACTATTGTGCATCAAAAGACATTATTAAGGAACTGAAAAGACAACCTACAGAATGGGAAAAATATTTGTTAATCGTATATCTGATAAGGGTTTAGTATCCAGAATATATAAAGAACTCTACAACTCAAAAAGATAACCCAAGTATAAAATGGGCAAAGGATTTGAATAGACATTTCTCCATAAAAGATATACCAATTACCAATAAGCACACAAAAAGATGCCATTAAGGAAGTGCTAATCAAACCCACAGTGACACACCACTTAACACCTACTAGGATAGATATAATAATAATTTTAAAAACTGGAAAATAATAACTGTTGGCGATGTGGAGAAATTGGAATTCTTGCACATTGCTGGTGGAAATGTAAAATGGTGCAGCCACTGTGGAAAACAGTTTGGGGGTTCTTCAAACACTGAGTTACCATATGACTCAGCAATTCCTGGGTATAGACCCAAAAGAATTGAAAGTAGATACTCAAAACAAATACTTATACCCCAGTGTTCATAGCAGCACTACTCACAATACCCAGAAGATGAAAAAAAACCAAGTTCTATCAGCAGATGAATGGAAAAAGAAATGTGATGTATTCATATAACGGAATATTATCCAGACATGAAAAGGAATAAAGTACCAATACATGTTCCAAATTGGATGAAACTCAAAAACATTATGCGAAGAGAAAGAAGCCAGACACAAAAGGTCATAATATTGAATGATTCTATTTACATAGAATCTCTAGAATAGGTAAATTCAGAGACAGAAAGCAGATGGACGGTTGCCGGGGGTTGGGAGGAGGGCAGAACGGGGAATGACTTCTTAACAGATATAGGGTTTCCTTGTAGGGTGATGAAAAATTTTAGGACTAAATAGAGGTGGTGATTGTACAACATTTAAAATAGTTAATTGTATGTTATGTGGATTTCACCTCAATAAAAAAAAAAAAAGAATGAGTAGTTCACTCTTATCTACAAAATACAATTGAAACTGAAGTCTTTACTGGTCAAAGTCCTCCACAGCTGACCTTTACTTCTTGTAGCCTTATCTTTTACCACTCTCCTATATTAATTGTTATCACTATCAAGACCATGATACTAACTGCCTGTTCACGGAATCCCATTGGAATTCCAATGTGTCAAATACATTTCTGCCTCTCCTTTCAAGCTCACCCACGTGCTGTGGGAGGTCTCTACCAGCTGTTCCAGCCATCAGCTTCTCTTGACTCTTGTAGGTCTTAACTTTCCACCCTCACACTCAAAGTGTGGTCCTGGGACCAGCAGCATTGGTGTCTCCTGGGAGCTTATCAGAAAGGGACCATCTGGAGTCTTCACCCCAGACCAATGGAGTCTGAATCTGCATTTTAAAAAATTTATTAGTTTCAAGTGTACAAAACAGTGTAATAGTTATACTTTTCACCCCTCAGAAAGTGACAACCCCTCTCCCCCAATCCACTGCCCCCCCAACATCATACATATGTATTACAATTCCATTGACTCCACTCCCCACGCTATACTCCACATCCCATGACTCTCTCTCTCTCTCTCTCTCTCTCTCTCTCTCTCTCTATATATATATATATATATATATATATATATATATATATATTCAATTATAGTTGACATACAATATTATTCAACTTCAGCTTCAGGTGTACAGTGCAGTGGTCAGGCCTCTACACCATCCATTAAGTAGTCTCCCTAACAAGACTTGAATCCACCTGACACCCTACAAAATATTTACAGCATATCTGATTATATTCCCCAAACTGTCTTTCATATCCCTGTGGCAGTATTGTAGTTACCAATTTATGCTGTCTAATCCCTTCCCCTTCTCCCTCATCCCCACCCCCCTCCCAACTAGCAACCATCAGTTTTTCCTCTATATCTCTGAGACTATTTCTGTTTACTTTGCTCGTTCATTCAGTTCTTTAGATTCCACATGTAAGTGAGATCAT
>NW_017732086.1:567948-575003 GCF_001890085.2 Hipposideros armiger
TGAAGAACAAAAGAACAGCAACTTGTCTGTTCCCCTTCCCCCAATTCCCCAGCGCTGTTCCCATCCCCCAATTCCCAAATAAAAATCTTTAAAAAAAAGATGGGCTGGCTGAGTGACTCAGTTGGTTAAGAGCTCTCTCAAGAGTGCGAGCTCTGAACAACAGTGGTACAAGTCCTGCCTGAGCTGAGCTGCCGCTGAGCTGCCAACAGGTGGCAGGATGGCTCAGCTAAAAAAAAAAGTCTCTCAAAATTGTAAGAGATAATATCAGAATCCCCTCTAAAATGCAGTACCAATTTACATCCTTGGGGAGCATTTTTTACTTTTATTTTTTTATGTTTTATTTTTAAAAAGATTTTATTAGGGAATTGGGGGAAGGGAAACAGACAAGTTGCTGTCCTTTTGTTCTTCAGTCTAGTTGTGGAGGACGTTGCTTCACTGGCCCATGTTGGTATTACCATTGTACTCTTCCTGGATGAGGCAGATTGGTCGCCAGCCTCTGGACGGTTGCTCACAGCGGCTCTTGGCAGCTCACACCGGATGCCAGCAGCTCACGTTGGCTGCCGGCCATACACGGTAGCGTATGGCAACCCACTGCAGCAGGGGATGCAGCCTACGCCACTCACGGCAGCCCAGCTCCAGGTTGAGCTGTTGTTCACCATCTTAGCTGTAGAGGGTGCAGTGTCACTGGCCCTCATGTGGAATCCAAACCGGGGCCCTGCTGCTCAGAGCTGGAATCCCACACCAGCTGTTAACCAACGCGCCACTCTGCCAGCCTGAGCATTTTTTAAAAATCCAAAATTTCAGGCTACTTTTTACTTCAGCTCACTGTGGGTGGGGCCCAGAATCTGTTTCATTTCTTCGGTGATTCTGATACAAGAAGACAGTAGGATGGAACAGGAACCACGGCAGTCTTGACCCCTCTTGGGGTTGCCTGGAATTGCTCTTTATCTTTGTATGGGACTGTTCCATCTTCTCACCAAGGTGACAGGTTCCTAAGCAAAGGCCTCAGGGCTGGTGTTTCTTTATATTCTTAACCAGCACAGTGCTTTGTATAACAATGCTTGATGCTTGTTAGGTGATGAGACTTCCAAGAGTGTGGTTGGCTTATTTGATGATTTTGTTTTTGTTTTTTAGTTCCATGGACCAAACACAGAGAAGAATGCTGGGCCAGCCCCTCTCCATCCCCACCACCCAGCCCAAGAAGAAAAGGATATCTGTGATGTCTTTCTTTTCCAAGGTCTGCCACAAAATATTATGAATGGAGGTCCCTTGCCAGCTGCCGCTTTATATCATGTGCTTGCCTGTTCTGCGTTAGGCAGATTCCTGCGAGGGTCCTTCTTCTGAAAATAAGTTCAATGACAGTTCTTTTAACATGGATAGAATGCTTATAGAATAACAAGAAGATAATAACAAGTTAAGACAAATTTAGGTTGCTGTGAAATTATACTAAAAATATAGACTGAATTGCAATGAATATTCTGAAATAATGACAAGACTTGGTAATCACCTAAACACCAATAGGGCTGTGAATCTAGTCTCCAGTCCGCCACTCCACCCTATTACTCAGGCTGGTGGAGAGGTGGCTTTCTCTTGGATCTTGTCTGCATTGTGCATCACCTTGGTTCCGACTCCAGTACATGTTGCTACAACCTGTGTGGTGCAGGACACCAGAGCCTTCCTGGTATCAGGGCTTCTATGCTCACCACAGAGGGTAGCCCATCGCTCGTGCTGCACTTACTTAGAGTTTCTGCATTAGCCACACAGCATTTCCCAACCTGCATTATTTATGCATTTCTTTTCCTCATCCTAAGTGCTGAGATGCTTGCATTCCGGGGTGGGGCATCCTTCTGGTGCCCTGAGATGTTTGTAGATGTGTTTTGCTAATGTATCAAATTATCAAATGCCATTGAGAGGCTGAGTAAGATAAGTACTGAGCACTGACCCTTGGATGTAGCCATACTGGGGGTGGGGGACATCAACCTGATTGCAGAAGGCTCACGAGAGAATGGAGGGGAGGAAATGCAGAAAGCAAGTATAGACATGTCTTTCAAGGTGTTGAGCCACAAAGTAGAGCAGAAAACTGGAGAAGAGCTGAAGGAGGAAGAAGGATCCAGGATGTTATTTTCTCTGAGATGGGAGGAATACAGTGAACTCTGTCCTGTGAAAGGGCTCTGTATTCTCAGCTCACATCACCTTCTCTAAGGCCCGCTTTGTTCTCAGCTCTATCACAGCCTCAGCTGCCCGAGAGCAGCTCTCTCCATAATCCCCCCAAACCTACCTCAACACCAGCTCTGCCTTATTTTTCTTTACCCCTTTCCTCGTCCTCCACCAATTTCTTCATTATGTAGATTAAACTAATGTATTTCCAGCAAAAAAAATCAGGTGTATTTAGATGGAGAAAGAGGGGTGAAATTGAGCAGGCAACACAGGAGGGATTGGGGTTGGGGTTGAGTATGACTCTGAACACTCCCAAATCAACACATTTTGACTCACCACCCAGGTCTCTTGGAAACTGAGGTTCCAGAAGCGGGAGCCTCTGAAGAACGTGTTTTTCATCTTGGCAGAAAGAGCCCGGGACCCCAGTGCTAAAAAGCGTCACATGGCAATGAGAGGCCTGGGAACCATGGCTTGTGAGACCCCAGACAAGGTAGGAAGGAAAAGTGGCGCTCGGCCAGCCCTCATGGCGTGGAGGCCCCAGGACTGGGATACAGTACCTCATGTACTAGTTATCTTTTGCTGTGTCACAGATCACCACATACCTAGCATTTGTTAGCTTGCAGTTTCCTTGGGTCAGGAGTCCAGCTACAGCTTAACTGGGTCCTCTGTTCAGGGTCTCGCAAGGCTGCAATCAAGGTGTGGGCCAGACTGCATTCCTTTCTGAAGCTTAGGGTTCCAAGCTTAAGTGGCTGTTGGAAGAATTCAGTTCCTTCCAGCTGTAGGACCATGGTGTCCTTGCTGGCTGTCAGCCAGGGGCCACCCTGAGGTTCCAGAGGACACCGACTCACAACATGGTAGCTTGCTTCTTCAAGGCCAGCAGGAGCATGTTACCTACTCCTCTCTGCTAAGATGGAGTCTTTTTTTTTTTTTAATTGGGGATTTTTTTTTTTAATTGGGGAATTGGGGGAGGGAACAGTGTTGGGGAATAGGGAAGGGGGACCAGACAAGTTGTTGTTCTTCAATCTTAGTTGTGCAGGGTGCCAGTCACCATCTGGCTGCCCGTCAGCAGCTTGTGGCCTCTAAGCTCAAGGTGCTGTGTTTCAATCTTAGTTGCGGGTCGGCATAGCCACCATCCCATGCGGGAGTCTAACTGGCAGCCTATTTATTAAGAACATATGCTCTATCCACTGAGCCATCCAGGTTGGCAGCTCAGCTCAAGGTGCCCAGTTCAGTCTTAGTTGAGGGTGGGCATAGCCCACCATGGAACAGGCAGTCTTGTTAGGAGCACGTGCTCTCACCAGCTGAGCCATCCTGCCACCTGTTGGCAGCTCAGCGGTAGCTCAGCTTGGGCACTGCATCACTGGCCCATGTGGGAATCGAACCGGTGGCCCTGTTTCTCTGCTCGTGCTCTTAAGCTAACTCTTAACCGACTGAGCCACTCGGCCGGCCCCAGATGGAGTCTTATATAACATTAGTAACCATGGGAACGACATCCTATGACCATTGTCATATTCAGTGGGCTAGAAGCAAGTCACTCGTTCCTCCCACACTCAAGGGAAGGAAACTGTACAAGGGCATGACTCACTTGGGGTTATTTTAGGGTCATCAGCCTTGGGAAACAGAGCTGCAGGCAGGATTCACATACCTCTGGTGAATTCAATTTATTTTCTAATAATTTATGCTTGCTTAGTAAAAGATGTTTTCCCCACCTCCTCCTTTAGCATCTGTCAATTCCAGTGACCGTTTCCTCTTGTCCCCTATAAAAGGACCCAGAATGCCCTAGAAACCTAGATCACCCAGGTCTACCACCCTCCTCAACATGTCCTCTCAGCCTTGGCCATCCATAGGTCACTCTTCCTGCTCACTTTCTAAGACTGACTTGGGTCAGTTTGGGAAGCATTTGTATTTTGATAAGAGTTGTTGTGGCAGGCCTTGAAGAAAGCCATAATCTCTTAGTTCAAGTCCTAGGTTATTGGACCATTAGAAGTGGAGTTGCTTTTCAACTCATGGGGAGCAATATCTGTGCTACTACTAACGCTTTTCAAACCTTGAAAACAGGTAAGAAAATATAAGAGAATTGTCCTAGACCTGCTGGTGCATGGACTGTATGACCCCATGAGTTCTGAAGTCATCCACGAGAGTGTGAAGACTCTGACCATCATCCTGGGCAAGACCCAGGCGAAAGGTTTGGGCTCCTTCTTCATAGACATCACTCTTCAGACCAGGACCCTATTAGATGATGTAAGTGAGACAACTCAGAAACATTGTGGGTGATGAAAATCAAAGTGGGGTTAGAAACGTGGGCCTTGGGTGGTGTGTGGCTCAGGGAACAAGATCTGTATTATTCACTTATTTGTTAACAAATCTCATTGAGAGACTAGCACTGTACTGAGTGTTATGGAAGACATGAAGAAGAATAGGATTCCAAAACTACCCCTTAAGTTTTAGAGAAGCAAATATGTGTACGATGATGATGATGATGACGATGACAATGGTGGTGGTGGTGGTGGTGATGGTGACAATACCAGTAAGGATTCAATGCTCTTTTATAAATGTAACAATAACGATAGCATCTAGTGAGCATTTGCTGTGTGCCAGGCATGGTACTAGGCAGTTTACATGGATTATCTCATATAATCTTCACAGTAACCCTGTGAGGTTGGCACTATTATGATCTTCACTTTATAGCTGAAGAAACCAAGGCACAGAGAAGTTAGTTCACAGAGCCAGTGATAGTTGTCCTGTAGTTCAGTTGTAATTCTGATGTGGTTGTGAGGACACAAGCACAGCACTTACCTACTCTGCCATCTTGACCAGAAATTTGGTTATTTTGAATTTTGAATCATAGAAATATATTCTATTTCCAAAACATTGAATAATGAAGAAAAAAGGTGGGAAGCTGGGAGAAGCACTATACTGATCGCCAAGTCTAATCCTATCATCTGGTAGAGAAAGAGGTTCCTTGAAGACTCAGCCCATACCCCACCCCAGCCAACTAAGTGCTTTAGACTGGATCTGAGAGCCCACCCTGTAACATGCAAGAAAGAGTGATGGCTGTGATTTTTCTCTGATGCAGTTGCCTTTTGGTAATGACCTGCATTTTGTTGTTTTGTTCACTGGGGACCCACAGGAGGATGACAGCCTGAGATACTCAGCCTTTGTCTTGTTTGGGCAATTGGCTGCTTTTGCTGGGCGGAAATGGAAGAAGTTTTTCACCAGCCAGGTTAAGCAGACTCAAGATTCCCTCCTGATCCATTTACAGGATAGAAACCCCCAGGTTGCCAAGGTAAGTCAACGACTCTCTAACAATGGGGTGAAATCTCTGCCATTCACAAAAGGAATTGTGATGCAGCCCTGTTGAGTTGAGATGCCAGACTCTTAGTTCCTGCCTGTTCAGTTATAAACACTTAGCGGCTTATGAATCCATATGAATCCTGGAAAAAGTGCCTCCTCAATGTGTAATCTGTCTCTGAGCAAAAGCGTTATTTTCCATTTACTCCTGCCCCACCTGGCCAATCCCTGCACCTCTGAATGCTAGATGAGCTCAGGTTAATAGAGGGTGGGGCAGAGATGCTCAGGTCTAATCCATGGGGCAGCAGTCCACATAATGAGGATATTTATTCATGGCCAGTTAGCTTTTCCACTGTGCCAAGCATAGACTTCCCGCCCCTGGCTTCTCAATACCCTAGGGAGCTTTTGTTTTATTCTTGGAGAAAACGTGGCCTAACAGGGTTGGNCTTTGCTCGTTCATTCAGTTCTTTAGATTCCACATGTAAGTGAGATCATATGGTATTTGTCTTTCTCCGACTGACTTATTTCACTTAGCATAATGTGAATCTGCATTTTTAACAAGATCCTCTGATGATTGGAGAACACATTAAAATCTAAGAAGCACTAGTTTATGCTAGTGGGCCTTGAACAGGCTGTAGATCAGAATCACTCTGTGAGCTGTACTTATTTATTTATACCCTATATTTTAAATAATATATACACATGGTAAAATTACAAACTGTATATGTAAAAAAAAAAAGTGTGAAAAAAGTAAGTCTCCTTCCCACCTCAGTTGCTCAGATTTCCACCCCAGAGGCAATTTTTGTTAAAGTTTCTTGGGTATTCTTCCCTGTTCTACGAATATGTAAGCACATAGGTACCTATAGATTTCCCTCCCTCATTTTGTGTTTACACAAATGGTAGCACACTTACACACAATTTGCTCTTTTCACTCAACAGTACATTTTGGAGGTCATTTTAGTACAACTAGATCTGCCTAATCTTTTCAATGGCTGCATAGGAGTCATCCTATTGTTGTAATATATATGTGTTATTTATTATATTGCAACTATTAAAGGACATCATGTTGTTCATTACACAACTACAGTGCCTATCCTTTGTGTGTGTCCTTGAGCATATGATGTGCCGGTGTAGCTGTGGGATGAAAATTTGCTGAAAGATATGTGCATTTTAAAATTGTAAAAGATGGGCCGGGGCCGGTGCATTGGTTAAGAGCTGGCTTGGGAGGCCAGAGGGCCACCGTTGGGATCCCACATATGAGGGCCAGTGACATATACCCTCCAAAGCTAAGATGCTGAACAACAGCTCAACCTGGAGCTGTGCTGCCGTGAGTCGCCAGCGACCGCTAGGCTACAGCCCCTGCTGCAGTGGGTTGCCATGGGTTACCGTTTGTAACCAGCAGCCAGTGTGAGTGGCCAGCAGCTGCTGTGAGCGGCCGTCCAGAAGCCAGCGACTGATCTGCCTCTCCCGGGAAGAGCACAATACTTGGGCCAGTGAAGCAACGTCTTCCACAACTAGACTGAAGAACAAAAGAACAGCAACTTGTCTGTTCCCCTTCCCCCAATTCCCCAGCGCTGTTCCCATCCCCCAATTCCCAAATAAAAATC
>NW_017732086.1:578733-582095 GCF_001890085.2 Hipposideros armiger
GAGAGAGAGAGAGAGAGAGAGAGAGAGAGAGAGAGAGAGAGAGAGAGAGATTACATTAAATTTAAGACCCTGGTACCACTTTTGATGGGACAATAACAGAGGCTGTGGTAAACTATAAAGCTACGCCCTTACCACCAGCCCCAAATTATAGATATAATTGTTTTATAAGCATAAATCCTTTAAGGTTCAAGTTTTCAAACTTCCTGGATGTCACTTTCACACTCTCAGTGCCCTACCCCCAACCCCAGACCACAGATTCGGTGTACCCCTCTTCTTTGCTTGGGATTATAGAATTCTCTGGTATTTTTGACAATGAGATGGTAATATTATTTTTCTCAGGCTTGCAGAACAACGTTTCGAGCTTGTTCTCCATATCTGAGACAAAGGAAGGAGTACAGCTTCCAGAGTGAAGATCAAAGGAACCCCAAACTCTGCCGGCAGCTGGTGAGTGAGCGAGGGTAGGAGAGAATCCTCCCAGAGGTCCCTGCACTCCGGGCGTTAATACAGAAGGTAGCTGGGCACGCCAGGGAGTTATTGCCCCTAAAACCACTCAGGCCAATTATGTTTCAATTGCAATTGACCCATAATAAAATGTAAATGGCAAAATGCCTGGAGGACTATGCACAAAATACATTGGCACTTCCAGTACAGGTCATTTGACGGACACAGGCAGTGATGCCTCCATTTCTGAGAATTCAAAGATGCCTTGTCTCCATGCTCTGCGTTTGACAACTGTCCACTTATTCTTTAGTCGAGGAGGTTTACTGACTCCCTCCCTCACGGGTACCTCTGCTAATTTCTTTCAGAGCCACTATCACCCAGAGCTCCTGCAGTACCTCTACGCAAATAAAATTCTGTAAACAACAGAACAGCAGAAAAATGGTTCCACGTGAGCACATCACGGAAGGGCTGATATCCTCGCCTCTTTTAACTCTTCAGATGTTTCTGCTCGCCTGTCATGATTGTAATAGAAAAGGGGATGTTGGGAGAGCCATTGATGGCAACACTAATACTGTATAATTATGTCCAACGTAAATTTAAATTGCTTTCACATACGTCATTCTCTCCTTTTATAGAGTGGATGAGAAGGTACACACTTTCTTTAAAACATTTAAAGTACATATAGATTCAGTGCTTATTTCTCAGCTTTTTCCTTCTTTAGTTCAGTGCTGTCATTGATCTTTTTTATTTTATTTTATCATAATTTTTTAAATTGGGGAACAGTGTGTTTTTCGAGGACCCATCAGCTCCAAGTCAAGTAGTTGTTTCAATCTATTTGTGGAGGGTGCAACTCAGTGGCCCATGTGGGATCGAACCCTCAACCTTGGTGTTATGAGCATTATGCTCTAACCAACTGAACTAACCAGCCACCCCCTATCTTTCATTTTTAATTTCTGAGGCTTAGGAGAATAGCTGCTACCTTAAGTATTTTATTTTTTAATCAGCTTTTGATGCTTTGCTCTTTGCTATTGATACCTTTTCTCAGCAAGACCTATTTTAAGTTGGTCAAGGTATCACGATGGTAGCTTGGAGGGGTATGTTTATCTTCTCATAATCTCTAACAGTCATTGCACCCAAGATCATTCCAAACAAGAATTAATAAAGAGAAAAAGAATCTGTAAAGCATGTGTTGAAAAACCTCAGGCTGATGGTAATGTATGGGATAATAATAAATAACATTTATTGAGAGCATTTATCATTTTTTGGACACTAAGAGCTGTGCAAGTATTAGTTAATACTCAAAAGAATCCCAGGAGAAAGGTACCATTATTACCCTCATTTTATAGACGAGAAAATGAAGACACAGGGAAATTAAGTAACTTGCTCAAGGTGACCCAGTAAATGATGGAGCCAGAATTCAAACCCATATGGTCTGACTGCTGGAGCCTACATTCAACCACTATGCAGTACTGCCTTGTTATGCAATGATGGATGGATGGTTAGAAATGTAAGAAAAAAAATAAAAAAATAATAAAAACCTCCTTAGTTTCTGCTCTTCTATTTAACTCAGTCAATTTTGCTTTTTTTAAAAAATGTACAGTACACATTTTTATTAATTTGTGAGCTAAGTATATATTTTTATTAATCACCTATTGGCTATTATGTCAGCTTTTTGGTGATCAATCCTAGTTATATAAGGAAGATCACAGCACTTTTATAAAAGGTTTCAAAAAAAATCTCTTAGTCCCTCCCACCTTCCCTCCAACCAGATTGCTTCCAGAGCTGCTTCTATAGAAATTCTGATATTACCACTGAACTTGGCCTTCAGGTCATATCCTGGACCAACTATGACCATTTTGAAAATGGAAAACACAAGAGGATCATAAATGCTACAGAAGAAGGATCTTACTGTTATTCTGAGAACCAGGAACTCAAGTTTCTGCCCGAGCTCTCCAGAGACAGGCTCATGAAACACAGATAAGGGGGTGAGGTATGACCTAGGAGAGACAAAAATGTGGGAGATGGCAGAAGGGGCAGCAGGAGCCAGGCATGAATGAGTTTTCTTTCTTCCTTCTTTGTTTTTGTTTTTGTTTTAGCTGAGCCATCCTGCTACCTGTTGGCAGCTCAGCGGCTGCTCAGCTCGGGCTGGACTCGAACTGCTGTTGCTCAGCTCAAACTCTTGAGCGAGCTCTTAACCAACTGAGCCACTCGGCCGGCCCTTTCTTCCTTTTTTGAATCTAGGGCTCCCCCAGGTGTAAATCTGGCCCTGCCACTTACTGGTGTGACCCTGAGTAAGTTAGCCCCGCAAGCCTCAGTTTGCTGATCTGTGAAATGGACATAAAAACCCAACTAATAGAGTGTAGCTTTGAGCCTTACCCACCGTGGGTGTTCAACAAGGATTGGTTGAATTTATTGAATTGCAAATGCTGGTGCCTTGACCAAGCGTGAATCTATTACCTCATAAGTTTTGGAATGGCTCAAAACAGTAAAATAAGGAGAACCATACTGAATGAGAATAGCAGGTTGTCCTTTCCCACTGGGCTCTTGTAGGGGTGTTGGGAATGCTCAGGTCAGGAGAGTGCCTTTTACACTCCCAAGATGGCTGGATGAGCTCTCTTCATTCTGTCCTGACCCTCCCAACAGCTCCACTAATAACTCTGTGTTGCATCTTTTGGGCGATCTCTCATGAATAATTAACACCCCACTTTCTGTTTCCAAGCGTGATCTTGTTCCTTTCAAGCTAATGAATTTCCTGCAGCTGTAATCATGTTCCTTTCAAGCTAATGAATTTCCTGCAGCAATGTGCAAATGTTAACCAGGTAATGGCCCAAAGTGTCACCCTGCAAGAAGAAAATGTTGAGACATGGAGATCAGAGAGTCAAAATGTCACTCCCTGCGCCATGCTGCTGGGGGTACATACC
>NW_017732086.1:584065-585187 GCF_001890085.2 Hipposideros armiger
CTTATCAAGGCACCCATATTTCAAAGAGTGCTAGAAAATTCAGTGTGCTTTTAACCCACCTCCACCCACCACAACAAATAGCCCAACCTAGCCAGGGTTCGCTTGCTCCCGCTCTCTCTTGCTCTCTCTCTCTCTCTCTCTCTCTCACTGCCTCTCCCCTGAGGCACTTAAGATTTGACAACTAACTTGTGGGCTCTAGGAATAAATCCCTTCTCTGATCCATCATTAAGTTCGTAAGAACTCAGGGCCCTTAGAGGCCAACCAGGGCCTTGGAATTATTTTGATCTCTTCAAGTTCTATATTAAGAACTGCTGACCTTTCCCTGGGACCCCCATTTGGAAGGGCTGCCTGAAGAATTCTGCTTCCGCGGCTGGCTGGCATGAGCTGACGTCTCTGCTTCTCCGGCTGCTGTGGAATGTTCCCTGGAAGAGACGTGCTCTGTGTGTGATCACCATTAATGGTGATGTCAGCCAGAGGCAGCTCCCACTGGTTGGGGGCCGAGGCATGTGTGAGGCACTCCTCATGTCTCTGTATGGCCTGCGACACCCCTTCTCACTCAGCCCTGAGTGTCAACACCCCTCGCAGCCCCTTCGCCTGGCAAGGATCCCAGCAGAGAACTTTTAGTGTGGGGCCTCCCCTGCTCAGAGCCAGGTGGTGGCAGCAGCCCCATGTGAACCTGCAGTTTTTAGCCTAGTCTTGACTTTTCTCTGCTACAATCAATAACACCATATCCTATTTCCTAAGGGCCCTTTCCCTCTGACCTCAAAGGAGGCAGAGATGTTGGATTATTGTACATGAGTCATGATTGTGCACTTCTTAGGGATATTTGTGGTGCTCCCTGCACCTCTAGATGTGCTGTCCAATATGGCAGCTACTGGCCACATGTGACTATTGCAGACTTTAAAGATGGCTAGTCTGAACTGAGATGTGCTGTAAGTGAAAAATACACGCCGGGGTTTGCACATCTAGCATGAAAAAAAGAATGTAAACTATCTCATCTCAGTAATGTTTTATACTGATTACACTTTGAAATGACAATATTTCAGACATATTGGGTTAAATAAAAGGGATCATTCAAAATAAATTTCATCGGTTTCTTTTTCTTGTTTTTTTTTAAGTTTT
>NW_017732086.1:590128-592311 GCF_001890085.2 Hipposideros armiger
TGGAAAAACATGATGTCATCGCTCAGGCAGGATGCTCTCTCTCTCCCGCACCCCTCCCTCTCTCCCTCTCTCCCCTCTTCTCCGTCTCCTCTCTCTATCACCCCTTCTCGCCTCTCTCCCTCCCCCCACCCCTTTAATCTCAGGGTCAGCTCCCCTCCTTGCTCTCTCTCCAGAACTTGAGAGCAGGGCACCTTTTCTTCTTTCCCAATGCCCTTCTGGCAAGACCCATGCAGGATGTCTCCCCTCCTTTAAGATACACTCATTAACAGCGAGGTGCAAACTGATAAGGTGTGAAAACTGCTGGTTTGCAAAGGCACAGCGTTGGCCTTTTGACAGGTGACCAGCATCTCAAAACCCCCTCCCCAAAGGAAAAGGGGTCTCTAAGAGTGAAACTTCCTTCCCACCTCACGGGGTGCTTTTTGTGTTTGGGCTGATTTTGGAGTCCTCGAAATCATGTCATAGACCTACAAGGCTGGCAAATTCAGAATTCAGCTGAGTAGAAGCAATGGGGAGGTGGGAGAGGAAGAGACAAGGCTAACTCAGCCCAGACGCAGGACTGGCTGGTGTCGTGGGCCCAGGGCTGCTCGCTTTCCCCTTCCAGCCCAGAGCAGGCGGTCAGTAGACAAGGACAGGCTGCTTCCCCTGCCCTTTCTTTGTCTCCACTCTGTCCCTTCAGATCTTATCATCCTGTCCTCCAGGCCTTTACAGCTGCTGCCCACTGCTTTCTCCTCAGCTCTTTCTATTCCTTGCCTGCTGCCCACGTTCCTCTCCCTCCCAACACCCCCCCCCTCCCCATACTCCTTGCACCTCCTGGTAATTCCATCACCAGGCATTTGATCCAATTTTGGGTCCACGGCTTCCCAGGAGTGGCAGATGGATGTTTGAGTCCCCACGTGAAGAGCTGGTTTGGGATTTTGCCTGAGCCAGGTGATGCTCGAAGCATAAGCGCAGCCACGGTTGATACCTTTCTGACTCCCCTTGCCTGGCTGTGAGGTCCTTTAGGGCAGGAGTGGGTCGGTTTTGTTCATGCTGCATCCCAGATCTAAGCACTGTGCCTGGCCCAGAGCAGACACTTCATCAAGGGTGCTGTTATGTTCACCCTGTCCAGTCCTGTTGGGGGTTCTCATTGCCATGGAGACTTGTCCAAAGGAAACCTCTTACAGGCGCTAGAGCCATCCATCCAGGTGTGTGTCGACCTTAATGTCTTCTTTNTTTTTAAGATTCCCAGGCCACACTTGGAGTTCTCACAGAGAGAAAGGCTTTATTCTTCTGCAGTGGGGAGGTGGAAGGTATCTTAACAGCAAAGGCAGGAAATTTCTCTCACTCTTGTCTCCAGACTTTCAATAGGTATTTGTTGAAGTCTTTTCTGTGCTTAGCTGGTAATCACCTAAGGGTCACCCTGCCCTGTTATGTGAGAGGCTCAGGAGCACCTCTGGGCTGTCAGGTACCCCTGCCCTGCCCACTCATCTTGGCTGGGGCTACCCTAAGGGAGGCACTGCTCCCTGTTTTCTGGGGCTGGCTCATTTCTCCTCACGCATCCAGACTCCATGCAAGCTCCCTTCCCTGTGTTTGTTTTTTGGTGGTGAAACTCATATAACATAAAACTCACCATTTTGATCATTTTAAAGTGTACAAATCAGTGGCATTTAGTCCATTCACAATGTTATGCCATCATCACCACTACCTCGTTCCAGATCATCTTCATCACCCCGCAAGAAAATGAATGAATCAACAAGCTGTGGTACATCTAGACCATGGAATGTTATTCAGCAATACAAAGAAATGAGCTCTCCAGCCTCAAAAAGACCAGGAGGAAACTTAAATGCATATTACTAAGTGAAAGAAGCCAATTTGAGAAGCCACATACTGCATGATTCTGCCTTTTTGACATTCTGGAAAAGGCAAAGCTACGGAGGCAGTGAGATGATCAGGGGCTTGAGGGGCGGGTGGGGGAGATAAACCGGTGGAGCATAGGGGATTTTTAGGGCAGTGAAGCTATTCTGTATGATATTGTCAAGGTGCATACGTGTCATTCTACATTTGTCAAAACCCAGAGAACTGTACAAACCAAAGAGTGAACCTAATGTAAACTCAAGATTTTAGTTGATAGTAACGTAACAATACTGGTTCATCAATTTTGACCAATGTGCCACACCAATGCAAGATATTAAAAACAGGAAAAA
>NW_017732086.1:592981-594081 GCF_001890085.2 Hipposideros armiger
CTGCTGCTCAGAGCTGGCGTCCCAAGCCAACTCTTAACCAACGTGCCACTTGGCTGGTCCAGATAGCTTATTCTTTAACCTTTGGTCCTTGACCTGCTCAAACAAGGCTTCTCAGGAGAGTTCATCTCTCAGAGATCCTGGGTTTGAAGGTGGATGAGCCAACTAACTCAAGCTTTACTTGTTTAAGGACTGTTGTATTTATTTATGTTTCCCCAGCCCTGGCGCAGTCCCTGGCATATAGTAATCTTCACTCCATATTTGTTCATTGAGGGAATCATTGAAGCGATTTTTAATTGTCCTGGTTTTGCAGGTCAGGAAATGGAGGCACAGGAGGATGAGAGGCCTGACCAGAGCTCTTTCTGGGTGACAGGGAAAATTTCAGACCGACCCTTGCTGCTGAATCGCCAATGGTCTCTTGGCCTCCCCAGGCCCTCATTTCTTATTGTCCGTGTCAGCTGGAACAATGAGGCCCAAGCATTAAATTCAAACTGTGGTTGCAACAGACCGCAACCTTTATAAACTCAGCATCTCTCTCTGTCTCTCCTGAACTCAGTTGGTTCCTGCTCATTTAATTTCTTCCTTGAATCTGATTGAAGTTTGGCTCCAGGTACGGGGTCTGCAAGTTAGGGTCTTGGAGGCACAGTGGATATTTCTGGCCTAATCATGCAGAGAAGAGCAGAGTCCAGCCTGCTGGAGAAAGTGCTGACGTGGGAGGTGACTGGCGCAGACTTCTCCTGCAGGGGCCTAGTCCAAGGGCATGAAAGGTTCGCTCCTCATCTCTCTCATGACCTCTGGCTTTCCCATTTGGTGGGTGCATTCTGCTGGTGTCCAGAGATATGTGTGCTCTTGGCCTCCAGAAGGGCAGGTTGTGAATCAGGGGAGCTGGCGGGGCGTGAGCTGTTAGAGACACTCAATAGGACAAATAGCTCGTGGGGGTAAATACACAAAACCCAAACTGAGTAACATGCTAATCCATATGAAAACAAGCCCCTGGGTAGCTTGTGCCAGATGAGGTAAGTGGAAAAACATGATGTCATCGCTCAGGCAGGATGCTCTCTCTCTCCCGCACCCCTCCCTCTCTCCCTCTCTCCCCTCTTCTC
>NW_017732086.1:596658-600710 GCF_001890085.2 Hipposideros armiger
CCAATTATTTTTCACAGCATTCCTGAACTGGAAGTACAGCTATTAAAATCAAGGCTTCTGACAAGTGAGGGTTTGTCACCAAATTTCACTCTGATAGTTTTCAACCCGTCACTTACTTGGTTCTCATTAAACCTCTGTGGTGCTGCGAGTCATGTAAACAGATAGTTAAAGAAAAAAGAAGCAGGGGGTGGCTGGTTAGTTCAGTGGGTTAGAGCGCGGTGCTGATAACACCAAGGCTGCCGGTTCGTTCCCCCTCATGGGCCACTCTGAGCTGTGCCCTCCCTAAAAGAGTCAACTATGCCATTGTAGCATGAAAGCAATGTATAACCAATGACCATGGCTGTTCCCCATAAAATTTAAAGAAGGAGAAGAAGAAGAAGAAGAAGAAGAAGAAGAAGAAGAAGAAGAAGAAGAAGAAGAAGAAGAAGAAGAAGAAGAAGAAGGCAGAGGAGGAGGAGGCGGAGGAGGAGGAGAAGAAGAAGAGGCATTACACTTTGTGGGGAAATCCAAGCACTGGCCTCACCATAGTGGAGTGGGCAATGGCGTCAGGGAGGGTACGATGCTGGGCTACTAGGTAATCTTTGGCTTCCAATTCTTTCCTCTGTCACCATCACTCTTGCTTGTGGCTCAAGAAAGACCATCCACAGTGCAAATCAAAGGTCTGGGAGGTGAAAATGTGGGGTGGGATTACTGTAGGGCTAGTTACTAATAAGCATATTCTCTCAAATGGAAACCCTTTCCAAGTGTGCCTGGATTCTGATCTTGCCACACACAAGCACACCTATGGGAGTCCTCCTTGTCCCTTTATCTTGTTCATAACCTGTTACTAAGTCTGTGGTGGAAGCCCTGACGCTTTTGGGCAAGTCAGCCACATCTGGGCACCTGCCAGGATTTTCCGGTGAGACCCGTTTAACAGAAGATAAGACTCAGTTGGCACTTCTGCACTTCATTCTCAGTCAGCGAAGCCTACCCAGGAACCCTCCCCCTAGAAGGGTCAATTCTTGGAATTTTAGACCAAAAAATACTGACAGCTTCTGTCATTCCGCTGGTTTGTACAAACAAAATGTCTCCCGCAGACTGGGTTGAAACAGGTGAAGAATGAGTGATGGGAAGACACTAAGGTGATTAATTTGGGCCAGTGGCCCCACAGAGGGTGTGAAAAGAGAAGGAAAAAC
This sequence comes from Hipposideros armiger, assembly GCF_001890085.2. Taxonomy (NCBI): domain Eukaryota; kingdom Metazoa; phylum Chordata; class Mammalia; order Chiroptera; family Hipposideridae; genus Hipposideros; species Hipposideros armiger. The sequence goes on from NW_017732086.1 coordinate 597,834, forward strand.
AAAAATGACACAAAGCAACTTGAAGATGTTCCCTACAAGCAGCCAGAGGTGTTGCCAGTTCTCTGCTGGGAACTGCTCTGGGCATGGAGGCGAGTCCTGCTTTGACTTTCCCAAGAGAGCAGGTGGGGAGAACAGCTGGTGGGCTGAGGGATGATAATGGCCCTCACAGCCAGGCCTGGCGTTCATAAAACTTTAATAGCGACTTCACAAAGCCTAATCCTATAATGCTAGCAGGCTTTCCCCCCACCCTCTTATAAGTCAATAGACTTTCTTTTTAGAAGAGAGGAGCCACAGAGTGAGTGACCTGTTTGTCACTTGTGCAGCAGAGATTGGCTTGAGCCCCAAGGAGGGAGACAGGTCTGCATCTAGTCTCTGAGCAGGGTCCTGCTGAGAGTCCGTTTGCTTCAGAGGACCAAGCCCACCCAGCTCTCTCCCTATAAGGGAAGGGAGCCTTGAAGCAGTAGGAATAGTCAGGAAAAGGGAAAATGGCTGTATTTATAGGACTTATGAGTGCCTCTGGCAGCTACAGAAAGGGGCTCATAGGGCTTCACCATAATTTCTCTGCAGCTACTGCCACTCCAGCCGTTGCCACTAGGACATTGGGTCCCTTTGACCTCAACAGTAAACATGGCCTTTCAGAGCCTGAGATGAGAGAGGACATGGTAGGTGTCACAGGTGCTCAAAATGGTTTCTTTGGTGCACACATGGAGAAGAAATTGGCTAAGGCTGGGAGTCCTGCATATCAGGCTAGAGAAGAGACAAAATAATGTCCTCCCTGTTGTGCTTGCTACCCCCAGNCCAAAGGAAAAGGGGTCTCTAAGAGTGAAACTTCCTTCCCACCTCACGGGGTGCTTTTTGTGTTTGGGTTGATTTTGGAGTCCTCGAAATCATGTCATAGACCTACAAGGCTGGCAAATTCAGAATTCAGCTGAGTAGAAGCAATGGGGAGGTGGGAGAGGAAGAGACAAGGCTAACTCAGCCCAGACTCAGGTCTGGCTGGTGTCGTGGGCCCAGGGCTGCTCGCTTTCTCCTTCCAGCCCAGAGCAGGTGGTCAGTAGACAAGGACAGGCTGTTCCCCCTGCCCTTTCTTTGTCTCCACTCTGTCCCTTCAGATCTTATCATCCTCTCCTCCAGGCCTTTACAGCTGCTGCCCACTGCTTTCTCCTCAGCTCTTTCTATTCCCTGCCTGCTGCCCATGTTCCTCTCCCTCCCAACAACCCCCCCTCCCCATACTCCTTGTACCTCCTGGTAATTCCATCACCAGGCATTTGATCCAATTTTGGGTCCACTGCTTCCCAGGAGTGGCAGATGGATGTTTGAGTCCCCACGTGAAGAGCTGGTTTGGGATTTTGCCTGAGCCAGGTGATGCTCGAAGCATAAGTGCAGCCACGGTTGATACCTTTCTGACTCCCCTTGCCTGGCTGTGAGGTCCTTTAGGGCAGGAGTGGGTTGGTTTTGTTCATGCTGCATCCCAGATCTAAGCACTGTGCCTGGCCCAGAGCAGACACTTCATCAAGGGTGCTGTTATGTTCACCCTGTCCAGTCCTGTTGGGGGTTCTCATTGCCATGGAGACTTGTCCAAAGGAAACCTCTTACGGGCGCTAGAGCCATCCATCCAGGTGTGTGTCGACCTTAATGTCTTCTTTTTAAGTAATCCTCCACATTATACGTGTGTGCAGGACTTCATATTATATTGCATTTCCAGAGCCATCATCTCGTAGAATTACCTCAAGTGTGTGATATAGACAGAGCAGGGTCCACATACCCCATGATGCAGATGGCAGACCCAGAACTGTTGCCTCCTGGCCTAGAGGTCTTCTTACCACCTTCACCAGGCTGGTTAGGAACAGAACAGCAGCAAAGGTAGAGGCTTGTGGTTCCTTTAATAGTCGTCATCGTTTCTTCCACTTCCCCCCTCTTCTTCCCACACCCTGCAGAAGGGAGCTGGGAGTCTAGTGGGGTGCAGGGGGGTGGTTATACAGGAAGGCCAAGGATGCTCTGGGCAGGTGAGCGCACAGTGGGGGCAAGGCCTTCTTGGTAGAAACCTGGATGGACTGCTCTGCAGGGCTGCTTTATCCTGGAGTCGTTTGTTGAACACTTTCTCATTTGTGAAGGAGACCAGAATATGCCACTCTAAAATATGCCACTTTGGCATAAAGATTATTTTGAGTTGAANCCAGGCAAAAAAGACCCTGTTTTATATATTTTTTTCTAAAATAGGGACTTATAGACTCTAAGCCCACAGACCTCGCTAAGCAATTTCTGTTGATGGCCCTCCACTCCATAAAGAGTGAAGTCTCCTTTATCATGGAAATATAGCTGAGATACAGCCTAGAAGTGAGAATCATAATCTAGCTTGGTCATCCCAGTTTACATGTTTGACTTATAAGGAATGGGTAAGGGGGACAGAACTCTAAGGCCCAATTCTAGACCACAATATCAAAACTAGAACTCCGGTTTTGAGTTACTAGCATGTGGGGTTGACTAGAAGTTTATTACATTTTAAGGAAGTTTTATTGTCAAAAAAATCCCAGAGCTGGACCTAGGGACCCTAGGTCAGTCCTCAAGTTGCTCAGACAATGGGCTGCTAATCCTGTACGACCCCCAGAAAGGACATGCTTTTCAATGCTCACCTGAGAAGTGGCTTCATAGGAGATCCCTTCAGGGAGCAGAACTGTGGGCAACCAGACTGGGCTGACACCAACTTTGGGAGTCCTTACTCTTTCTATTCCAGTGACCCCCATGTGTGGTTCCCCTTCCCCCTTTTTCCAAACGGGCTTTTGTATTTCAGTTTTCCTATTCTCTTCACCATTGTCTTTTGGGCATATTGGGGCAGACAGCTTATTTATTTATTTTTTTTTAAGATTTTTTTTTTTT
>NW_017732086.1:601697-602599 GCF_001890085.2 Hipposideros armiger
GTGGGGCCTGGGGTTTTCCTGTGAGGGTCACTCCTTTAGTTTGAGAAGAAGAACTCATTGAAATGAAATATTATTGTAAAAGGATTAAGGCCTTAATCAGCTCATAGCTTTCCAGAACTGTGCTGTCAAGTAGAAGTATAACGCAGGTCACCTATAGAATTGAAAACGTTTGTATTAGCCAGCCACATTAAAAAAGGTAAAACAAAATGGGCGACTTTAAATACATTTTATTTAATACAAGATATCAGAAATGTTATGATTTCAATATGTATATGTAATCAATATAAATAATTATGAATGAGATATTTTACATTCTTCTTTTTTTGTCGGGAGTGTGGGGTACTAAGTCTTTGCAATCTGGTGTGTATTTAACCCTTACAAAACATCTCAATTCTGACTGGCCATATTTCAAGTGCTCAGGTTTTCAGCCTCTGGAGAAGGAGATAGACAAGGGGAAAGGGTGTTGGAAATCCAAGGTAAGGCATCCTGCTGGAGAAGGAAGAACAGTAGATTATGAGCCAGGAGCCACCAGCTTGCTCTGGGACCGTGTCCTTGTCACCTGGCTTCTCTGAACCTACAACCTTATTTCTAGGGTGAGGGGTTGGATGCATTAGATTGTCTCTTTCTGTTCTAACACCTCTGATTTTATTTAAACTCCCCGAGGGCATTGAATGAGCTGTCCAGTGGTAATGTAATTAATTTAATGTGATCCATTTGGTAAAAACAGCTGTGTCTCTTCCCCTTCCTATGGTCAGGGGACATTTGTTGGCTGAATAAATTCTCATGCTCACAGATTTTGATGGGAAGTTTAATTATACCAATAACCTGGTGTCCTTGGTCTCTGTTCCCAGTGAGAATGTAGGACTCTGTGTATGTGCTAAGCCAAAGGGACTTGTCTCGGC
>NW_017732086.1:604619-613854 GCF_001890085.2 Hipposideros armiger
TTCCTTCCTTTGTAACTCTAGAGTCCCCAGAGAACCATCTTCTGAGGGTTGGAGCTGGGTGTGGCTCAGCCTGACGATTGACATCTTCAGGTCACAATCTTGCCTCTTGGTTCACGTGGCCATCTCTCAGGCAGCTACACAGCCAGAGTACCCTCAGCCACAGAACCCTGAAGCCCTCAGCTTGGTGTTCCAGTACAGCTCTGGGGTAGATGGAAATGACTGCTTCCTAAAGCCATCCATCATGCATGTGGTAATAACCACACTGATAGAAGAAGTGAGCTAGCTGGCCAATCTGTCGACAGGCTTGGCTTTCATAGGCAGACCATGATTCAATAAGAAAACACATCTCAGGGGTTAGACTGCCTAACACCTGCCTCAGTATGCATGTTTTTATTATTACTCTACTTTAATAATGCTGCATATTCTTAAAAATATGTAGGCATATTTTAGCAAATAAGATCTCTATTCTAAATAGCTGCATTGCCTCAGCTTTGCTGTAATGTTCACGAGACAAACTCACACACAACTTTAGAATCGCAGGAGACACAACTATATTCAGTCACCGAGCAGTATAGGGTTAACTCAGCAGGCCCAAGTTTCTCAAACCTTGTCCCTTCCAAAGGAAGGCCTGTCTTCAGGACTGGCCCCCTGACTGGCTCCTCAGAGCCCTCAGAATATCCTGCCTGGTAAGAGTGTTTTTGTATGGTTGAAACCTTGGGTCATGCTGTATGAGTTTGATCTCTGAGGGGCTGAAGACTAAGTAACTCAGATCAGCCACCAAGTCCTACATGACTAATCCCCAATAAAAACCCTTGACACCAAGGCTTGGGTGAGGTTCCCTGGTTGACAATAATTGACACGTGTTATCACACATTGCTGCTGGGAGAATTAAGCATGTCCCCATGCAACTCCTTTGGGAGGGGACACCTTTTGTTTGCTGTTGGGGGTTCTCAACTCCTGCCTCAAACTCCACTCCTTACATTCTAGCAGCCCAGACCTTAAGTCTTCTCAAATAAAAAATTTCAATCAGGATCCTGCCATGGCTCTGGGCCATTTCTTTATTCACGTCTGTCCAGCTGTGACATAGTTACTCTTAGGTGACCCTTTGAAGAGAATCCCACAATTGGCTTCACAGGGTGTTCTTCTTGACTCAAATGCATTTCAAGAGAAGATTCCTTGAATCAAACGGCCTTTCAGGGAAGTAAAAATAAGCAGGAAAAAAAAAATTAAACTCTCTCCATTGTCTATATATATATTTATTGAATAATGAATGAAGCTTAGGCTGATGCTTTGACACAGGGAGTTACAAAAGGATGAACTTCAGATGGGTGAAATCTCAGGCATCTGTGATTTCAGGCATTTTTGGGTGGTTGGCTACCCCAACTCTCGTGATACTGGTACCTTTTATACTGACTGGAGGAAAGGTTGAAACTTGGTCAGAAGGTTTAGCATTGGCTACTAGATAGGGTTTGAAATCCACAGTATAAACACCAGACCTGAACTAAATGATTCTGGAATCACTTCCCTGATTATCAATCTGTGTAGATTCTCCTCTCCCCTCCCCTCCAACTGCAACCCCTCAAAACACTGGCCTTTATGGGTATAGGGAGAAGACAGTCAGGCTCTGATGAATCAACCACTGCGAAAGCAGGATCAGATAATACATAAGTGAACAAATGAATCCATGTTCCAATAAAACTTTATTTGGCCAGTCCTGATCAAGTTGAATAACGCTTACCAGATTTTTTAAAACAGGAGAAGCAATAACAATTCCTTTGTAATAATAATTATATATGAACTTCTGATCAAGGTCAGCAGCTTGTTCCTTTACCAAAAAAGTAAAGCTGCCCTCTGAGGACAAATGGCACATGAAGAGTGGTATATATTTCCTTTTTTTTTTAAAAAAAGAAAACAACCAAAACCAAATACTTCATATTTACATATGTTCCATTTAAAAATTGGTCAGTGTGATTAATTCCGTTTTTTAAATATAAGTTTCTAATGTGTTGCAGGTTCCAATGTACAAATCCTAGTTAGCTGATTAGATTTAAGGTGCTGTCGAGGTGAGGGTGAACATAGCCAAGACGAACATTGGGGGTCCTCCGCTTAGAGTGGCTAGACTTCCTGTGGGTATCTTTGGGCGTGCTAGGGGAGGGGGTGGAGCTGAACACCAGTGGTGGAAACAGCACAGCATTCCAGGGGACTAGATCACACTTCTGCAGGGGGGCTGCAGTGCCCACACGTTACCCCAGGCTCTGTGTGGGCGGGCCTCTGGGTGTGCACGCTCCAGGCTCATCCTGGCCTAAACTAGGAGGGGCATGGTTGCCTTGAGTCCCTTCCTTTGCCATGGGGTCCCCATGCTGCTGCCTGACTCCTGAAGGCCCTCGATATTGGCACCCCATCTTTCACATCTTCCCACCTTTCTGGATTCCTTGTTCCCTAAGCCACTTGCTCTCTGATACATCTCTTTAGGGCCTGCTCTTTGCCAGGGCTAAGAGGATGATCAAAATCAAGGGCAGTACTAATGGAGCCTGATAGGCCCCATGGGCTGTATGGTGGGCTCCTCATTGGGCAGGGGATGGGGAGGTGCTGGAGGGATTCACGGAATGGCTGTATTCGAACTTACCCGTGTATGACACCCCCCTTGGGAACTAGGGCGGTGTCTGCGTCTGCGCATGTGTCAGGAAAAGTGCATAGGGAGTTTTGGAAGAGATATGGGCACAAGCCTGGGAGAATGGGTTATGTTACCCACAGACCTCAAATTGGTCTGATCTGAAGCCAAGATTTCAGACCATGCAGGAGTGAGGCAAATACAGGGGCAACGCAAATGAGAATATTTATGCACTTGAGGAGCCAGGAAGAAATATGCTTGGTGACTAGGGGAAAGAAACTGGCTCAGTTTCCAATTTGGGAATCCAAAAAACATTTCTCTGAATAAAGGGACATCGAATGGGCCAGATAGTGATGGCCACAGAAGACATATCTTGGACTAAGTTTTCTGACTGAAAAGCCAGTTATGATCCCAGCAGAGGAAGACATTATATAGTACACAGACACTGGCCTGGGGGCCGAGTGCCTGGGATTCTAGCCCTGACACTGGCTAGACTTTGTTTCTCTGGGCCTCACTGTCCTTCCTCATCTGTCAATTGGCGCTAGTTGAGCCAGATGGTTTCAACACGACGCCTGCAAGATTCCTCTGCACCCAGCCGCACAGGCAGGGCCTGCAGACCGCTGTCTACGACACGTTTCTTTCCTGCACGCCACCACTTATAACACGCGAGCGCCTCCTCTTGGCTGGGAAAGTGATCAAACCTCAAACTAGGCTCCTGTTTAAACCCGCTCCCAGAGATTAAAGGCTAATTATTAAGGCAGTTTAAGAAATGGACATTCCTCTCATTCCTCGGATCCTTCCTGCGTTCTGCTAACCCCCAGGTAGCAGAGAGGGGTGCATGGGGTGGATGGAGGTGCCAGGGAGGCGGCCTCCTGCTGCCGGGCCTGGCTTTCTCGGGTGACCTCCCGCTGGTGGGTGGTGGTGATGATGGTGGTGGTGGTGGTGGTGGTGGGGTTGTTGGAGTGCTCCCTACACTGTCACCACCTTTCTTTGGAGAAGGCCTCCGTCTGCACGAGATCGCCAGGGTGCTCGGAGATGCACGTGCCATTGAGGTCGCCCAGTTTATTTTCTGGCAGATCCTCAGGCTTGGTGCAGAGCTTCAGGGCGCGGGAGATGAACACATCCAGGTCGAACTGGGGGCTTGCGCCTCCGTCGATAGGGGCTGGACGGCGGGGCGGAGAGGCAGACAGGCCGCGCTCAGGACCCTGGAGGGGTGGGCTGGTGCGCTCGGGGCCGCCCTGCGTGCTCTTGACCCACTGCGCGATCTCCAGGAAGAGGCTGGCGGGCTCGTCCTCGCGCGCTCCGGCGTCCGAAGCCACCGCGGCGGTGGGGGGCGCGCCAGCAGCCTGCTTCCAGTGCGACAGGTCCAGGATGAGCTTGGGCTCTGAGTAGTGGTGCGGCTTGTTGTCGCGCCACAGCAGCTTGTCCAGGTAGGACGGGGACCCCACCTTGTAGTCGCAGGAGTGTCCGTAGTCGGCCTCGAAGGCGCGCTCCATGGACGAGTGCGACTGCTCCAAGAAGCGCTCGGAGCTGCTCTGTGAGTCCTTGCGCGGGTCCACCTGCACGTCCTCCGCCAGTGGCGCCGAGCCCGCGCGTGGGTCGCGCTGCACCTCGTTCGCGTCCTGGCACCTGTCTGGCCGCCACTCGAGGTCTGATGACAGGCTCACAGGGTACCTGCGAGGGTACACACAGAATGGTAGTTGGAGCCCCAGCCCAGTCCCTCCAGCTCCTGCCACCCCCCAATGTGGGAGGATGATGAGACAAGATAATGGCTAACATCCAGGGCTTAGGTAGAGGGACTGATTGTCTTAACCCTTGTATTCTTTTATATTCATTCAATACCTTACAAATATTCCTTGAACACCTACTATGTGCCAGGCACTGTTCTAGGCATTACTAGTCATAGCAGTGGACAAAACAACAAAAATCCCTGTCCTAATACAATTTGCTTTCTAGGGGCTGCACCCATGCAATGCTTCTCAAACTCTGCTGACGTCTGCAGTTTTAACAGGCTCCCACATAATGTTGATGCCGCTGGTCCAGGGATTACACTTTGAGCTGCAGGGCCCTAATGAGTGCTGCTCAGCCCTGGCTCAGATTAGGATCACCCGAGGGGATTAAAAATAAAATTCTATGCCTGCCCTACCTATGCCCCCAGTTCCGAGCCAGTACCCCCCACAACAGTAAACCCCCACATCAGCAGGTTTTAAAACCTCCCCAAGCTGATTCGAAGGTACAAACAGGGCTGAGAACTGGGGCCCTCGTGGGTCTGGTTGGGTGCCCTGCAGCACTGTGCATAGATGTAGAGCAGGTGGGGCCCCGGAAAGATTACAGACACCTCAGAAGTGGCCAGAGATCCTTGGAATTGTGCCCTCTGTCAACTGTCCTCCGCTGTTAGTAGAGAGCAAAGTCAGCTAGCCAAGAGCAAACGATGGGCAGGGGGGAGGCGGGCAGGAGGCCAGCCATCAGCTCGGCAGAGTGCTCCCTTCCCTGGGCCAGGTGTTCTATGCATGACCTTTGGGGGTGGAGTGGGGGGAGATGCAGGGGGAAGGCAGGGAGCACAGATGAGGCATCAACCAGCAACCAATTGCTTACGTACCAGGAGGCCTAGTGCTCACACAGGAAAAACCAACACACCAACAACCGGCAGGCTTGGCTGTGTGGAAGGGCAGATGTGCAGCTACAGTCCACACGATATGGTTTGTGAGACACGGGAAGGCCCCAAATACTGCCTGCCCTCTCTCTCAGTGACGCTGTTAGGGCAGGAGTCACTCCCAGAGGTGAACACTGCCTCCTCCCATGAGGGGCCTCGAAATTGCAAATATTTCTAGGAGGAAGAACTTGTGAGGACCCGAACCCTTGTCTGCTACATGCCAAGGGCCCAACGTTAAGTTGTCTGTAGTCTCCATTAACAGTCCTGTGGAGTCAGTATGATCACCGCCTCATAGATGAGGACACTGGTGTTCAGAGGTTAAGCAGTTGACCCTTCCTGTACGAAAGGGTTTGCCATCACCTTTGTAGTCCCCGTCCCTCAGGCAGGTGTGATGGGAGAGGTTGGGAGCAGAGGTGGTCAGAGTTAAGGGGCAGCAGCCAAAGAAGCCCTGCTACAGTTTTTCCTGGTACCAACCCCATGCCACAGCCACGATAAGTATAGGTTGAACCTCGCTGAGTCCCCAAATCCTGTGGAGAGGGAGGGGCTGCAGGGATCACGGTCAAGGGCAGGCCAAGCCCGAGGGGTTGGGGGTGGCAGAAGAGCAAGTCTTCATTAATCTCCATTTGCTGGCAGCTCTTGATAACAACAATGGACAACGACAAACCAACAAACCAGTCCAAAAATAGCAACGTTGCCCTGACCCTCCCTGAGTGCCTCCTTAATCTGAAAGCCATCATCTGTCAAATGACTGAAAAGGAGAAATTGCTCATCTGTCACTTATGTAACTAGCTGTCACATTCCCACAACAGTGGGGATCCCACTTAGGCCCCTTGGAGTCCTAGCTGTAAGCCCTTGACTTTATGTCTAAATGGAGAAGCTATTAGCTGTCCCTCCCAGGAATAGCAGATGGTGATGCCCAAATGTTTAGCTGCCTGATCTAAGAACATCAGAATAGGAAGCAACCTAAGAGATCATTATGTGCCTATGTGGAGATTGTCTAAAAAAGTATCTTCTTTCCAACTCTGAATCATTAGTAGTGACATCTGGGCACACTGTGTTGAGACGGATTCTGAGGCACAGCCCAGTTTAGCAGGAAGCAGTCCTGTGATTGCTTAGCAGTGTCTGGCATGGGTGCAGATTGGGGGGGACCCCATATGGGCCAGTGATAGCTAGAGATAGCTGTGTGACACAGTGCCTATCTCTAATTTCTCTGAGCTGTGGCTTCTTCATGTGCCAATGGGCAATAACAAAATGGCACCTCCCCTAGTGGCACTCTCAGGGGGTGCCACTGGTGTGAACCACATGGATGTGTTGTGCAGTGGTAATTTCGCATCGCTTCCTTGTCTTGCATTGCTGCAGCTTACTTTTCTAGTGCAAATTCCAAGTCTACTAGAAGTCAGCTCCTACAGTGGGCACTCATTAAGTGCTTGCCGAATAGTGTATTGAGCACTGTGTTTAGTATAAGCGGCGGGGGCGGGGTGGTGGTCGTGTTGCACAGAGAAAGGTCCCTGACTCCCACACGCAAGACATGGCTTGTCTTCTACTAGGAGTATCGGGACAGGAGAAAGGAAGGCAGAAAGGTAAGTTGGGGAAAGCACCCCAAGGGCTATACAGCGTGGGAGACAGAGGGCAAGATCACGGAGGACCAGAGGCAAAACAGAAATGGGAGGGTGGCGATGTGGGCTCTAGACTCCAGGGCTGGAACTTTCTGGAACTGCACCTGTCCCAGTTAGAGAGCTGGCTCTGGTTGGCGGCCATCAGCAGGATGTCGTCAATCTCATCCTCGATGCGGAAGGGGTGCTGCGAGGTGGGCTCATCCTCGGGGCACGAGTAGGGGCTCATGTAGGGGTGCTGCAGCCCCATCTCGGCTGTTAGGCGATCCATGGGGTTAAAGGTCAAGATCTTCTCCAGAAAGTCGATGGCTGTGGGGAGCAGAGCAGCACATGATGGTCATTCGTTGCCTCTGCCACGCTGAGAAAGAGACCCCTTGACATGGTGATGTTCCCTGGTGTTTGTACTTCCCCATTTGTGAAAAGGTTTTTAGCCACTTTCTTATGATCCTCACCATGATCCAGTGACAAATCCAGAGCAGATGCTGATTTTTTTTACTTCACCAATGAAGTAACAGAGGCCCAGGGGGGAAAGGGACTTGCTCAAAGTCATGGTTGGTTACAGGAGCTCCAGAGCTAGAATGGTGCCTTAGGCTGGATTTCTCCAGAGACAAGGAATGGAGTGTGGGGCGGCAATTCCAGGAGGCACATTGGGAGGGAAGTGGGGAAGAAGCCAGCAGAGGATGTGACCAATTAACAGATTCCTCCTGAGGGCACCTGGGGCTCAGTTCCACTGGGGTCCTCCAGGAGGCAGCATGGGACGCACCTCAGAGGTGGCCCCGCTTGGGGGAGGAGTTGGGATATCTCTACACCTACTGCCATTTGTCTCTAGTTGAGTGCAACTGGGGTGGGCGGGGGAGCCTGCTCCCCTCAGGGGCCAGCAGTCAAAAGCCTCTGTGGAAAGGTCAGTGGAGGTGAGGTGGGTGGGATAAGGCCTGACAGCCCAGAGCTCCTAGTTTAACACCGGAACTCTTTGTGCCACATGTTGTCCTGGAGGCCTGACAAATACAGGCAGGCAGGCTTGATCTTCAAAATATTTCACCACCGGGCTGAAGCCCCGCTTGCTGTGCCAGGCAGTAACCCTTTAGTGGCTGGACCAAGGGGAGGTCCTGGCATCTGGAGCCTGGGGACAGGAAGGGGCACTCAGAAACCTGTACAGTACTCATTTGCCAACCAGCATGAACGTATATTAAGATTTCACCGGGGTGTTATGGGTATGCACTGGCTGAACACCAGCTCTGGGCACAGTCGCTGGTGCCCGTTTTTCTGAGCAGGGTAGGGGTACCCACCTGCCTTGTGAGCTCAGCCCTGGGTTATCTCAGGGCAAGGTCTAGCCCGGAGGTTTGTATTACTTCTCAGCGCTGTAGGCTCCACTTAAATCATGAGTTGGCTAATCGTGTTACAGCCACGTGCAAAGCGAGGCATGCAGCTCGGTGCTCAGGCTGCCGTCCCCTCGGAGGGGCTCCTGGCTGGGCCTCAGCCTACACTGTTATCCTGTCCCTCACACCAGCCCTGGATGTCTTTGCAGGAAAATTCATCAGTGATTCAGGAAATCGATGGATTCTGAAGGTCACTGGCCTCCCAGGAAGACACAGCGCTGCTCCGTAATGCTAGACTGACAGACCACTTAAGCAGCAGTAACTCTGATCACCCCCCCAAACGTTGTGGGGCTCACGAAGATGTGTCTGGGCCAGGGTTGCAGATCTGAGAGAGGATCAGCCGCACAGACCCTCAGGACTGGAAGGATCAGGCAGTGCAGTGCACAGCCCAGATCCAGGCTGGGCAAGTCTTTCCCTCTTTGGGCCTCCAGCCCCTCCCTCAGCCCCATCTATGACGCTAGACCTTTTGCAAAGGAAATGGAGAATTAAAGCTTTAAGCACCAGGCATCATCGCCATTCTCATCATTATTTAAAAAAACCCCAGCAAACCCTGAAATTGAAAAGTGCCAATCCCGAAGGCCATTCCACTGACTCTAGTAAGGATGAAAGTTTCTTCTTTCCTCTCCCAGATAGCTGGTCCTCTAGCAGGTGCCCAGACACGTCTGAGAAGCCCAAATATTAGAAAATCCTTCCTTATATCAAACCTAAATCTGCCCCGTTTAACCTCTACCCTAGCCTCGCTCTGCCCTCGGTGGCCCCCCACATCAGGGTGGTCTTTCTTCTCCATGATTGACCCTCTTATGCTTCAAGGCAAAAGTCATGTCCCATGCAAGCCCACTCTCCACCTGGCATACGTCTCCCAGCCTCCCCTGCAGTGAGATGTGGCCGTGTGACTGGGGCCAATGGAACGGGGATGGAAGTGATGTGTGTACCCCATTTCCAGGCCTGACCCATGAAAACCACCTGCAAAAGTCTCTGCTGT
>NW_017732086.1:614065-641431 GCF_001890085.2 Hipposideros armiger
TGGACATTTCAGGCTTATCTGCTATGGCACTGGCTTTACTTTATTTAACTCATAAACACTTCATTGTCTAGGGACCACACTTGGTCCTTTTGGAAGGAGACCACCTGCGCCCGCCCCCAAGGGACGCCAGAGTGCGGCCTCCATATGCTGGCCTGGCGGTCAGGCTCAGGTACCTTCACTGTTCACCTCGGGGAGCAGCTTGCGCAGTGGCCTCTTCACCTCCCAGGTGCTGTTGATGAAGGAAGGCATCACCTTGAGCAGCTCGTCCTTGTCCTCCTCCCGGATCACAGGGATGGTGTCCAGGATGAGCTGCATTTGCTCCAGCTCGTGAGCCCCTGGGGAGGCAAACACCAGAGGGTTACATGCTGCCCATGTGACTGGATGTGTGCTGCCTAGGAGGCCTGGGAGCAGCGCTGGGCTGGGAGCCAGGGGACCTGGGTTCTGGTCTTCACTCTGCCACTAACTTACTGTGTGACCATGGGCAAGTTGCTTGCCATCTCTGGGGCTTGGCTTTATCAAATGTCTCTGCCTCTGGAATGGAGCAGTCTGATATAGACCAAGTCACTCAGCACCAAAGTGACAGGAACAGCTTGGCTCAAGTCTTTCTAAATGCTCCTTTCCATAGGCTTCTCCACATATACGTTACCAGGCTGGGAAGGAAGTGATTTTAAGGTTAGGAATGAGCCTTATCTTTTGGTTTCCAGTTAGGAGGGGGGAAAAATCAGGAATAACAAATTGGGTTTGGGGTGTGTCTTGAGCACACTGACTCTGTGCTCCTTTGGGCAGAGGGAAGAAGACAGGCTATTCGGGGTCTGTGGACCAGGATGGAGTCAAGAATTCATTCATTCAACAAGTAATTATTTATTGAGCACCCACCTTCTCCCTGCCAGGCATCATGCTGGATGCTGGGAATGAGTTCCATGCTCATCTGTAAGAAGCATCAGACTTTAGGCACTCAGAAACTCCACACGTCTTCTACACCCAGGCAACCACTGTATCAGCACTTTGGCACTGCTGGTGTGGGTCTGGTCTGTCTCCTTGCCGTTCCGCTCTGACCTCCAGGCCACTCTTACTTTTATTGCTTCCATTTTTCCTTTTTGCATGAATAGACTTTCCACGTACCTCTACCAGGTTGAAACCTCAACCAAACTTCTCCTTCCTCAAGGAGTCCCTCTGACTCATCCAGCTGCACAGAGGGCCCTCCCCTTACCACTGATTCTGATGGGATTCCAGTCTACCAGAAGCTAGTGGCCCAGGATGGGGCTCTTCTGTCCCCCCACCTCTCACGATGCCCTATGTGCAAATGCTGTGAAGACCAACCGAGAAAGTGCCTACAGCATCAGGGTCTGCTCTCAAGGAGTTCCTCCGACCTCTCTCTGTAATGGGCTCTTGGAGGGTCATTTCAGGGACTCTGGGAGCCTCTTGCGAGTTCCCCTTATTCAAATGAGCACTCCAGGTGGACTGCTAACAGTGGCAGGGACAGAGGAAAAAGGGGCTGAAAAGTGTAGGGTGGGTGTTTTCCAATCTGTGAGTTTGAATACAAGTGGTCACTCGATTTTGAAAGTTCTGTCCTCAAAAGGTTATTTTTAGCCTCTCTAATATTTTGCTTGAAATGCTAGTAAGGTGCCTCCAAGTAGTGCCGTAAAAGCCACAGGGGTTATTTGAAAGAGAAAAGGCTAGCATGTTTTGTGATTAGTGTGGTTTTTTTGCACTCAGTTCCCTCTTTTTCTGGACCGATGCCAGAGGAGACCGCAGGTGGCATGGTTAGTGACCTACCTGCAAAGAGCATTCTCCCTGTGAGCATCTCGGCCAGGATGCAGCCGGCAGCCCACATGTCGATGGCTTTGGTGTAGTTGTTAGGCGAGAGGAGCAGACGCGGTGAGCGGTACCACTTCGTGACCAAGCCTTCTGACAAATAACCCTGGAAGGCGAAATTCCGGGTTTCATCGATTAGTCATGTGCCGACTCTCTCCCTCCCATGCCGCTTCTCCTTCCCCTTCACCTGGACACAGGACCCCTTTCAGGATCCTTTCACCCTCGATCCTTTCCTGTTGATCTGGAAGGAACATTAGGGAACAGAGGTCTGGTTAGGGGGTGCTCAGGCTTGTTGGTGGGGCGCAAAGGCTTGGTGGGGTTCTCCTGTGTGGAAAAGGATGCAGGATACCAATATTTCAGAAGGAATAATTTTCCATCCAACTTGATGTAACTATGCAAAATAAATCTGCCCTCATCTAGTAAAATAGACAAGTGGGAACCATACTCCTAGTTCATTACCACCACCAAGAAAGGAATGCTCAGACACTGGAATTTTATTTATCCAGTGGTTGAATCTCAGAAATAGAGATGTGAAATCAAGCCAGTTGCTCTGGTGCTGACGGTTAGAATTAATGGGGCTACAATGCCAGCTGCCAAGCCTCTGCTGAGAATGGATAAGGCCAGCTTTACGATGGATGCAGATGAAAGGCATAGGGAAGCAGCCCTAAATGGCAGGGTAGACACAGCGTTGGTTGGCCCAGAGGATTCTGGGAGTTGTACAGAGTGTCTTTTGGGGGCAGAGATGTTTTAGTTGATTTCAGCCACTGCTCAAAGATTTGTGGCCTGGGACAGATTCCCTCCCTAAGAGATACAGTGAGGACATAGGTATTTTAGCACAGATAGGAACATACAGTTGACTCTTGAACCATGTGGGGATTAGGGGTGCCGACTGCCTGCACAACTGAGAATTCACATATGACTTGAGTTGGCCTTCCACATATAGTTGACCCTGGAACAAATCAGGTTTGAACTGTGACTGAGAGGGTCAGTTGAAAACTCGGCATGTAAGTGGACCCACACTATTCATACCCACGTCGTTCAAGGGTCAGCCAAGCAATTTGGCCATTGTTCTCGATGTAATTCAGAAAGCTGGCCCAAGAGTGAAACCTGGGAAATGTCCATTTGGATTACCTGGACAGTCTCTCTAAAGTGAGAAAATAGACCTATTTGGGATTCAAAGAGACAATTCAGACCAAGGGGATCCAGTGTGAGATTCTAGGGATGGTCTTGTTATCTGCTGATGTCATTCCCCATTTAGCATTCCAATTTTCCTTTTCACTGATGTGGAAAACATCACAGACCCAGGTTAGAACAGATGAAAAGTTAGGAAGCCCAAGTACTCAGGAGCTTTTGATCAATTAACCTGAAATCTCTCCCTTTGCTTATCAAAGATTTATTAAATGTTTAAAACCTTCTGAGAGCCCTGAATTACGAGTTTTCTCTCTTCCATAGCACATATTTCTTCAGAGTAGGGCCTCAAACTGGTGGAAGGAAGGAGGGAAAGAGGAAAACACCCATTAGCCAAAAATCACTATTCTCCAGCCTCAATGCCCCCACCAAAATGAGCTCCTTACAGTGTTTTATATGTACCCCTCTTTCTCTCTCCTTTGGGCATCTGCATGTGTCTATTCCATGGATGGAGGTCCTCACACTTACTGTCCTACCTGGCTGACTCACTCAGGATGCTTCCTCTCAGAAACCTCCTAACTCCCTGGGATGAGGTCGGGTGCCCCTCCCAGGAGCTCCAGGGTCCCTGTTTTGTTACTGTTTCTTTACTGTCTCCCACTCCCTGGACCATTAGACTATATGCCCGCAACGGGCAGCAGCTGCCCATTTTGCGCATTGCTTAGTCCCAAGTCTGTTTCCTAGCAAGTGTTCAGTAAATGTTGTTGAGTGAATGAATGAATGAATGAATGAATGAATAAGAAATTGAGATAAAATGATACATAACTATACCGTCTTAATTGCATAAAAATGGAAGCTTAGTTGTGTAGATACACACAGGACCTAGAGAGACACGCCAAACTAAGCTGCTTGTGATTATGACTTTGTTCTCGTGTTTTCAGTTTCCTAATTTATGCACATGTTAACTTTTAAAAAATAAATGTTATTTTAAAACCTAAAAAAAATTGAGATATAATTTACATACAGTAAAATTCACCCTTTTTAAGTGTTCAGTTCTATGAGTTTTGACAACAGTGTAGACTCACATAACCACCATCACCATCAAGATAATATAATAATACCATCACCTCAAAAAAATCCCGGTCCCCTTCTTGTCACCCCACCCCCAGCCCCAGCTCCCTAGGAATCACGGTTTTCTGTCTCTCTTGTTCTTCCTTGTTCAGAGTGTCATGTTAATGGAATCACAGTATGCAGCCTTTTGAGTCTAAATTCCTCCACTTCGCATAATGCATCTCAACACATCCATGTTGTTGTGTATACAGTAGTTTGTTAGGGGTTGAAGTTTGATTCTAAAAATTACAGAGGCAAGCCAAGCTGTCTGTAGCAGGTCCCTTCTGGGTGGACGGGTTATAAAGAATGGTATGATTTACTTTCCAGTCAGGCTGAGACTGTCGGAGGGAGACTAAAGCCGAGATCACCCAGAGGGGAGGTGACTTAAGGCAACTTTTCCTTGATATGTAAATGAGCATTCCTTTAGGGACCTGCCTATCTGTAGCATCTGAGAGCTGAAGAGAAGTGGGGGGCTGCCTTCTGAAACACCTGCCCTGAAACTAAAAGAAAGATGTTCATTTGGGCAAGGCTGCACCTGGGCCAGAGTTATGAGCCAAGGCCACGGTAGCCCCTGAGAAAGTTAACCCCTGGCTCTTTCTTACCTTTGAATGAAGACCAAGAATCTGCTGGATTTTTGTTAACTATTAGCTGCTTCCCTATGCTTACTTGTCCCTCAAGCCCTTTGGACACATAAAGGGGATTTACTGATGAATTTCAAAAGCCACGTGGCAGAGAATTTGTGAAGTGTTTTCTGCCTGGCTCTGAAGCAAGGGGGCCCTGGGGGAGAGGGGATGGGAACACAGGGGAGGCTCCCTTCCTGGGTGGGTGGGGCAGACACAGGAGACCCAGGGTCCTACTCCGCTGAGGTAAGCCTGGGTGTCTGAGTGGGAGAGGCACTGGGGCACACAACATGACACTGGTGAGTTAAAGTCAAGAGGTGAGTTTCAGTTGAGTGGATGGGGTGAAAGTCAGAGTTTTCTAGAATAAAAAAATATTCTTTAAAGAATACCCAGGAGTGCAGGCCCAATTTTATCAGAAGGGCTCATAAGTCAGTAAGTATATCGGCTGAACGGAAGTCCTCAAATGGCTTTCCTGCCTGAGCCTGCAGAGGATAGTTTCAGATCCATCTGGATGTGGAGGACCCTGTCCTCAGGGACCAGACCTGGCCTCCAGGGGGGCTCACCCCTCCGCAGGCTGACAGAGGAGGGACTGGGTGGGACGGCAGACACACGCATGATGCACTCTCTTGTGGGCTGTAAGGCATCACTACTCTGAGGAGACACGAAGCCAACACTGTAATTCTCTGTGGCCTCCTCTCAGCACGCAAGAGGCAAGACTGGAATGTCCCTTTCCCAAGTGTCCCTTTCCTCCTGCCATCCTGTCCCTTGGTGTTCCCAGTAAGAAGCTGGCTCTGGAGGTGCCCCTGGGAGGCAGTTGGACAGGATTTCTTGTCTAGACCCTGTCACAGGGGCCTGCAGGGCTTCCTCAGCTGTTCCTCTAACCATCCCATCTTGCTGTACTTTTGGAGTCCAGTACAGCCCACGGGAAGCTTTGACTTTAAAAACTTCAAAGGGAAATAATGTAGCAGCAGCTGCCCGGGGAAGAGGGTAATTAGGGGCCCTCCACAGATCCAGAGGGAAGGTGTCATTGAAGCTCTGAGCATTCTCTTTGCAAGAGGGAGCAGGGGAGTGCAGACTCGGTCCCAGCTGCCTGCCAGGGAATTCAGGACAGCCTCGCTCAAACTCACCCGGAAGGGTGGGCACCCACCTGCTGCCGGGCGTGCCAGCACCAGGTGGGCTTCAGTTCTGTGTGGCCCGCTCTCTTTATGCCTCCAGCCTGAGCCCGATCTCGTGGGTCTGGGAGTTGGAAGGCCGGCGGAGACGGCATGACCCAACCTCCTACTTCACCTGTTAGTGATCATGCAGCCTGGCCCTTCACAGGGATGGGACGAATTTAAGTGGGGACAACATTCTCCCCAGAGTAAAAGCCCAGTCAACTGTAGTACATTCTCTTCCTCTCTCTCCCTCTCCCTCTCCACATGGTGGTGGGGTGACAGGGTGGAAAGAGTTGTTCTCCCCTCATACAGGATGGGTGCTTCCAGGCCAGGATGGTAGGGGGCTATGACAGCCTCACCTTCCCAACCAAATGCCTATGGCATGTGTCCTGGGAGCCATGTGTCCTCCTGTACAGTAGAAATGAAGATGATCAAGATCATCCCTGATTTTAAAGAGTGTGTACTGTAGTTAAAGAGATGAAAAGCTTAATATGAAAAGATGATTGGAAGGACCGGGAAACAATCTCAGTCAACATTTATGTAGGACTTGTTCTGGGCTGGGTATGTTCGCATTTTACATGAATCATTCAGCAATCCTTCCATCTGCCTCTTGCTGCGGGCTCTTCACAGGGTAGGACACAACCTGTCTAAGGTCATGTGACTGGGAGGTGGTCCAGGGTGTCTGGCTCCAGAGCCCATACTCGAACCTGTACGCTGCTGGACCTCCACCGCCTTGCATACTAGATAGGGCCAATGGTAGGCAGCGAGGAGACGCATGCTCAGAATGCACAGGGGCAGTATTTTGTCCTGAGGTGGGTCAGTGAAGGCTTCGTGGGAGTGAGGTTTGAGTTGGTCTTGATGGATGAGGACATCTTAGATAGCTGTGCTGGGGAACTTTCGAGGTGGTGATATAGAGCCAGTGTGAGTATAGGTGATGGGGTGGGAAGACCTACAATGGGCTCAGGGAACAGAAAGACATGTGGACCTGCGGACAAATGGGACATGGGGTAGGAGCTGAGAGTCAGTGGTCCCCAAGAACCCCCTGCATCAGAATCAGGGGAAGTGCTTGTGAGATGTGCAGATGGCCCAAAGCTACTGACTCCAGAGTCCTCCATCTTGATTGAACTCCCCAGGGAACCCCTTAAGCCCTTCCCCAGTTTGAGAACCCCAGGAAGAACAAAGGGAGGCATGGAAGGTTCAGAGTGGGAAAGGAGGGGTCATGGGCAGGACAGGAGTTTCAGTGCAGGCTGTGGAAGGACCACCTGCCTCTGCTTTTCTCCTTAGCCCTGGGCAGACCTGCACCACCCTATGGTAGGGCCCCTGCCAAGTGTTGCTAGTGGAAGGGGCCTTTGTGGAGCAAGGTGTTTGGTTGCAGGCTTTGCACTCCCTGTCACTCACAGCCTGGAGAGGCTTGCAAGCGGGGCTGGCAGTAAAGATGCTGCTCTCTGGATAACAGGGGATTACTGGCCTCAGGAACGCCCCCGGGCACCACGTTTCTTGGAAGGGGGTAGAAATGCATATATGCACCCTTGTCTAATCTAGAAGAAACTAGGTCAAGTGAAAAAGAAATCAGGCTATGGAGAAGTAAAACTTTCAGCCTTAGGGGGCAAGTGGAGGCTGTTGCATGGATGCTGTAACTCTTGTGGAGAGCTGGTGGGTGTGCTGTGGAAATCAAAGGCATGTCACACAAAGAATGGTGAAGACTGAGCCCTTTCACTCTGGAGAACATGGTTGGGGAGCATGAGAGCTGCCTTTAGACATTTGCAAGGCTGTCATACTGACAAGGAGTTAAGCTTGTTCTCGAAGGCTCTGTGAACAGAGAAGAGGCTAAGTGTGAGATGGACGTCTATGCAGTATACGATGCTAATAGCTAACATTTACTGAGCTCCTCAAACTGCTGTTGCTGTAACCGCTTTATATGGATTAATGTATTTCATCCTCGCCACAACCCCGTGAGGCAGGGATGCGCATCATCGTCAGTTTACAGTGAGGAAACAGAGGCACAGAGAGGGTAAGCAACCTATCCACAGGGACACAGGTTGTAAGTGGCACAGCTGGAATCCAGCTCCAGGCTTTGTGGATGTAGCACCTTTGATCTGAATATGGGGCTCTATTGCCTTTCCCGTAAGAGGGCTCTCTAAAGCGACCAGGGCAGTGCAAGGGGGGACTGGGTCCTAGACAGGCAGAAACGTGGAGCACAGAATGGACAACCTCGTGGGGTGGAGTGCCAACACCCACTCTCCTGGTGGATTTCAGAGCACAGCTTCTCAAAATGTGTGGTGCACTCCATTACTCAGGGACTTTAACTTGTATGAAATGTAGACATCATTTCCTCTGGCAAACAAGGTGAGCACTGGGACCAGCAAGGCCTTGATGATCTTTAACGCCTGCCCCAAGGATTTATGGCTGCCTGGCCCACAGGCCAGGCAGGGTCTCCTACCCAGCAACAGCCTGACCTACAATAGGGGATAATTCTTCATGTTATAGACACTCATCAAAAGATCATGGAGAAAAACACCACCATCCCAGAGGCCCCGTTTAAGCAGAAATAGACGGCCTCCCTCGCCACAGCCCTCTCCCTGCGAAGGTATAATTCTTACTTGTACTTGTACCAATATCCATATCAGGCACAAGAGCAGCCTTTTGAAAAAGAAAACCCCACAGCCAAATACCCCTTCTTGTTACTGACTCCAAACGCATTCTATTACACTGATTTCCATGAAAATATGCAGCAGGGACTCTCTTAAGCTGAGGGAAGGAACACATATTCTTAAAAGCCCAGCACAGTCATTTGAGAGCCATTTGGTACATTCTGTTTATGCAGCTAAAATACACATGGGTGAAGAAACAGTACGGTTACATCAGCTGCACTGACTTTTCATTAATTTCTAAGGTGCCCTCGGCGCGGAGCCGCTGTTCCCCACTCCCACCCTGCCTCGCCCCTTTCTCACTCCATGCTCTGGGGATCCTGTCCACTGAAATTCATCAGCTCTTCCCAGGTTTCCATGGAAATCAACCAAAAGCCCAGTTAAGTTCCTGTAGGCCTGTAGCCCCTATGTGTTCCTTTTACTTAAAAAAAAAAAAAAAGATAGAATTGCTTTAAAATAAAACAATTTATAGTTAATTGTGATAAAATACACATAACATCAAATTCACCATCTTCACTGTTTTTGAAGTGTTCAGGTCAGTGGCATTAAGTACATTCCAACTGTCGTGCCACCATCACCACCATCCACCTCCAGACTCTTTTTTCACCTTGAAAAACTCTGTAGCTATGAAACAACTCCCCATACGCCTTTCTCCCCGGCCCCTGGCAACCGCCCTTCCATTTTCTGTCCCTATGAATTTGATTCCTCTACGTACCTCAGAGAAGTGGAATCAAACAGCATTTGTCCTTTGGTGACAGGCTTATTTCACTCAGCCTAATAGACTTCCCCTTACTTTTAAACGCCAGGAGAATGAGAGCCGTGGACTTGGGCTTCGTTTTAACAAGCACTTTCCTGAAATGTGGTTGTCTTCTAATTCAGCTAGAAGCTTTGGACATTATCCTCAGGGGGGTCCCAATCATGCATGAACTCTGAATTCTATTACAGTTCAAAGACATGACAAAATGTTTTGTTTGTTGGGAGATGTACCAGGGCCACCTGCTTGAATGCCACCATCCTCGCCAGGACCAGCTGCTGGGTTAATTACAGAGGTGGGCGGAGGGAAGATTTGGTTCAGCTGCTTCAGCCTCAGTTTCCCCATCTGTTTGTGCTGTTGGTCTCCGAGCTTTCCTCTGGAGGGCCCTAGAAGCCTAGGGTGCTGTGTCACCATCACCAGCCATCTTTAAGCGATGGGCCCTGCTGGGCTAAAGTGATTAATTTTTAATGGGCAGTCGGTCTGTGAGCAAATGGCTCCTTTTAGGAAGCTACATTAACCGCCAGGCCATAAATAGCTATTTGTCTTGCTGATTTTCAAGGGGAAATCTGGTGGCACCCTGGAGCAGAGGCTCTCAAACCTGCTACACTTTAGAAGCACCTGGGGGACTGAAGAAAATCCTGATGCTCAGGCCACCTGCTGTACCAATTGCATCAGAATCTCTGGGGGCTGACCCAAGCATCGGTAATTTTTAAAACTCCCCAGGTGATCCCAATGTGCAGCCATACTTGAGAACCAGTGTCCTGGAGATCTTTAGCTCACCTGCTTTGGAAAGGTAAGCCATATTTTTAGTTCCCCAATTAGTGCCGGCTTCTATTTCTAGCTCCACTCAAGATGAGATGAATCCCTGAGTAGCCAGAGGTCTTTCCCAGATGGCTGACGAATGGGAAGTAAAAATTTACTGGAAAATAACCAATAATAATAGCTGCCATTTACTGAGATCTTACAATATGCCAGGCACTGTGCCAAGTGCTGCTTTATGATAAGTGCATTTAATTATCAAAATGACCCAATGAAAAAAGGAGAGAGGTGAATAACTTGACCAAGGCCAAATTAGGTAATAATTGGCAGTGCTGACGTTTGATCCCGGCAGTGAACAAAACAAAGTCGCTGTGATCATGTAGCATACATTTTAGTAGGAGTGACAGCTGGCCATATGAATGTAGAATATGTCTGGTGGGGGTAGCACTAGGAATAAAAATAAAGCAGGGTGAGGAGACAGTGATGGATTGGGTGGGTGGTCCAGGAAGGCCTCTATGATAAGGAGACATGTGAGCAGAGGGAATCAAGGGAGTGACACATGTGGGGGGAGAACATCAGAGAAGTTGACCTCTGAGCCCCAAGTCTTCCCTTTCTGTCCCCACCCCTACCCCCATATGAAGGCAGCACTCTTCATCTTTCTCCTCCCACCTGGCAAACCTTCCTCTCAGATCCTTCATTAATATCCAGGTATAAGTAACTGAGAACAGGTTGGGGGTGGTGGGAAGGAAACTAGTATTTGTCGAGCATGACGCACAAGAGATTTTGCCAGCCTTCGTTCAGCTGACCTCATGAAAACAACCCTGTAAGGTAAGATGCTATTTTTTTCATTTTAGATCTGGGGAAATTGTTGCAGGCCCCTCCCCTCTGCCTGGCTTAGCAGGCAAGACTTTGTGTTCCTGGACCCCCTCATCTCCAAAACAGCACTATAGTAGGGGAGGCCCTGAAGGCGGGGACCAGCTGTTTTATCTGTCTGTGGTGCTCAGGGTAGATGCTCGCGTTAAAGGTGATGCACAAATGGAATAAAAACCTTAAGCTAAAGGAATGATTGATATGCCCATGGTGGCATTTCAGGAATTGACCGCCAGTCAAGAGGAGATTATTTTGAAGTTTGTCGGTCATGAGGATTGCCACCATGTTCAAGTTCAAGCCTCAGAAATCTAGGGGCTCCCTCAGGTGTGAGGTGTGGCTGTGGATTTCCATTTGACATTATCTTGATGCTTCTGTGTGTTAGCAGGGCTTCTTGGGCTACTAATCTCGCCAGAGGCCAGCCTGGCGGTCACACTCAGTGCTTTATTATATCTCTTCTACTTCCACTCTCAAAAAAATAGAGAATATTAATCCCAAAGCACTTCTGAGTAATGTGTGTAATAATAATGAATATTTGCCAGGTGCCGACTATGTGTTAGATACCACCCTGAGCTCTGTCCGTATTCCTTTATTAATATTTGATTATCATGACACTCTCACAAGGTAGGCCCTGCTCTATGGGAGGTCGTGGGGGAGGCTACTGAGGCAGGGAGGTCAAAGCACCAAGGTCACCAAGTCCCCCAGCAGACAGTTCAGTTCCCAAAGTTCCTCTCTTGCCACCAGCCACCCCATTTCTGCTCTTCCCCTCCCAGCTGCTTGCACACCCTCCCCTCACCAGAGGATAAGAATTCGCCCCTGTTCAGCTTGCAAAAGCACACTCAGAATGAAAGGAACTTCCTTGGGCTCCTTTCTCAGAAGGCTCTGGGGTCTAAACTAGCACCTTGGTTGAAAGTAACTACGATGGAATCAATAGACTAAGAAAAGTAAGAGAGAGAGAATGTCTTCATAGTCTCGCTTCTTTCCATGGATGAAGGATCAGGTAGAACTCAGAAAGGTGTGGCAGACTGTAGAGCCCCCAGATGGCTTAATTATACAGATGGCTGTGGGAGGGGTCTGGCACTGGGCCCCAAATTGTTTACCTCAAGGTGTTGGAAGTTCTACTCTCAGAGTCCTGCCAGCGGAAGTGGCCAGGTCAGCGGGGGACTCCAGCTGGAGAAAGACCCCTGACCAGGGTCTGGCCTGTATGTAGGAAGTAGCTGCCTATAGAATGCGGTAGAAGGAGCCAGAAAGCCCTGCTACCTCTGAACTTGGCTACTTGCCTGTCCTGGTGTCAGAAAGTCTCTCCTACAAAGTCATCGCTTTTAGTCAGAACAGTGTTTCCTGAAGTGGGTTCACATCCCAAAGATGCTAATGGGGGAGATAAGGGTGTGTGGCCAGACACCCGTGGGACAAGTTGGCAACAACCAGCAAGCTTATTTATAGAGTCTCAGGGTCTCCTAGACCAGGATTTATGATGCAACACTTGCCACCCCTCCTTGTCCACAAAACCATTTTTTTATTCTAGGCGCCTCTTGGGGACCAGTCTTTCTCAGGACATGTCATGGGAATACTACTGAGTAAGGTCCTTGTTAACACGTTTACCTGGGAGAGGAAACACGTTGACCGGTTAGCCCCCTGTCTTCTATGACATTAACAAACACTATACTGTCGTATGGCTCCTGCGGAAGGGGCTCTGTGTGAATGGACACGCACACTGCTGCCCCATCCCCCGCTTATCTCTGAATCCCTGACAGCAGGGACTAATTGGACTTGCTGTGCCTTCTGGGATCTGAAAGGCAGGGCACAAAGGCCCCGAGACCCACTCCAGCCCCTTCTCCAATGCTGCTTCTGTCAGGGTCCTCACCAGGCTCGTGGCTCAGTCACCCTGTCTCACCCTGGCCTCAAGAAGGGTCTTCTCTCCTTGGAGACCAGGCAGTCTGCCTGGGTCACATTATCAATCTGGGGCCACATCTTCTCTCAGCGGAAACAGTTCTCCTTCCAGGAAAACTGCAGGTCCTGATGCGTGCCCCACTTTTGAAGTTGCCCCACATGTGGAAAGGCTGCCCAGGACCCCCGCTCTAGGAAAGCAGGCCCCACTACGCAGGCTTGTTGACAGGTGTTTATTAAGTGTTTCCAGCAGGTCTGGACCTGTGGATGGTGCTCTGAGTCGAGGGACTGTTGTCAGGGAGCGTACCACCTAGTTCTGGGTCGTGAGTTTGCTGGTTCAAGTGCAATGTCAATCATTAAACTGGGGCGGGAAGAGAGAGCAGTCACCATGTGAAGACAAAGCGAAAAGGGAGCCAAAGTGGATCCAGGTTTTGAGGGGAGGCCTTTTAAAAAATATAAAATTACAAACACAAAATTAGGTATGAAAGGGAATGTTTATTTTAGAATCAGAAAATTGCAGCAAATCTTAAAGAGATGGCAAACACCACAAACATCACAAAATTCATAAAAATGACATTTTTACTAATTAGCTGCTTGGCAAACTGCAGGTAGCAAATGCGTGAATGTATTGCATAATCTCTGATCATCTCTTCTGTGACAATTTTGAAAGAGAATTTTTATAAGATTTAAAGCTAATTCACTCTTTGAAAGTTAATTGAAAAGATAACTCAGTCTTTTCTTTAATATGGTTGATACTTTCGTACAGTTCATATTTTTAGACGTTCCTCTTACCTTCAAAACTAGTTATCAGTAATGTCATACAAATTTGCAGGATTATTGTCAAATTTGAGGAAAACCCTATTAAGCATTCTTTTGAATATGAGCTGTAAGAGTTGGGGGCATTTCCAGTTTTCTTATGTGGTGACTAAACTTTGATTCTTCGAATGGATAACACTCATTAACCAGGATGTCCATGATGTCCCATGAATTGTAGGGTGGTCCTCAGAAGGATTTCTAGAAGTTATTCCTATAGCAAGACAGCTGGCAATAACTGTATGTAGAAGTAACTGCAAACCTTATAAACATATCCCATTATACCCAAACTAAATGTATCCTTAGCCCAACCTCCCCTTAGTCGAACCCTCCAAAGGCCCAGCCACCCCAGCCCCACCCAACATAAGGAGAAGTATGGTGGAGGGTAAGTCAGAATGGAAATAGACCACTTCCTAACAAATGGCCGCCCCAATGATCTTACTTTGCAAATACTACAAACATATGTGGCATTGTGAACACATTGTTAGGGTGCCTCGCAGGGCCCTGGGAGGGGCCATGCAAGTGAGAGGCCCTGAGTTAGGCTCCATGGTAAATTCAACTCTTTCCAGGAGTCAAAAGGACCCAAGAAGAGACGAGTGGCCAAGGAGGGCAGGGAGGCAGCTTGTCAGGATTTTTCAAGATAGGAAAGCAGGTACATATGCTAGGAATCTTCCTTGAAGTGGGGCATCGCAGGGCCTGTCTTGTCACAGGGTGAAGTAAATTGTCTAGAGAGCCAGTTGCCCTAGAGGGTTTGTGAAGAGGCCCCAGGAGGAATGTGCATGTATGGGGTGATCACAGAGGAAGCCAGCATGGGTCTGAAGGATGTTTATTTCCTTCTTCACACCAATAAGCTGGTATGATTTTTTTTCTTAAAAGATTTTTATTGGGGAATTGGGCAAAGGGAAACAGAGAAGTTGCTGTCCTTTTGTTCTTCAGTCTAGTTGTGGAGGACGTTGCTTCACTGGCCCAAGTTGGCACCATCATTGCGCTCTTCCCGGGTGAGGCAGATCAGTTGCCGGCTTCTGGACAGCTGCTTACTGCGGCTGCTGGCCGCTCACGCTGGCTGCTGGCTACACATGGTAGCCCATGGCAACCCACTACCGCAGGGGCTGCAGCCTACGCCGTCGCCGGCGACTCATGGCAGCTCAGCTCCAGGTCGAGCTGTTGTTCAGCATCTTAGCTGTAGAGGGCAGTGTCACTGGCACTCATATGTGGGATCCAAACCGGAGCCCTCTGGCGTCCCAAGCCAGCTCTTAACCAATGTGCCACTTGGCCGGCCCTGGTTTTATTGATTTTTGACCCCCACAAATGGTTTCTCTGATCTCCTCCCTTTGCCACTTTGCTCCCCTAAATTCCTTTACCAAAGGCCAAAACCCTGGGTTTCACTTTTAGAGGAACCGCTAGAAAAGCAAATTCCTGGCCTCCCCCAAGGGAATATGCAGTGATTTTATTCTCCACACTCACCAATGTATCTGGAAGGTTTTAGGAGAGCAAAGGGAGGGAGGCCGGAGAATGCAAGAGCCCTGGACGCTTAGAGGGAGGAGGAAAAGGATCGTTAAGTGGTGGGCGTGGGCCCCCAAAATACAGTCTGCCTTCTTCACAATTTTCCACCACCTCACTTGGTAGGTCCTGCTCACCTTTCACAGATGGTTCCACAGAAGAGGGGTGATCTTTGCTTCACTGTTTATGACAAAGCAAACTTTTTGAATGTGGTTTTTAAAACTGTAATCCATGCAACAGTTGATGTGTGAGCCTGTATTTTGTACATTTTCACAGCTGTATAGTATTCCAGGGTATTTGTAGAGGTGGTTTGTGGAGAGGCACTGGATATTCTTTCATTAGATTTATTTCTAGCTGTCTGTTATGTAATAAGAATTTGGCTGGTCTTTATTCCCAATTCCTGGGAGGGAGCCTTGAAACCCTTGGAATTTCCTGAGTAATAGGAATGTATTTACTATTCAGCATGGGCCCCTAGATGGTTCAGGATGGGTCTGGCCATGCCCCAAAGAACAAACATGTGATTAGAGCATTGGGGGGCTGGAAATTGAGTTCATTGGAGTGGTCAATTATTCAGTTAACCATGCCTACAAAATGAAACCCCAATAAAAACTCTGGACACTGAAGGTTGAGTGAGGGTCCCTGGTTGGTGATACACATCAATATGCTGAGAGGATAGCAAAGAAATCTCACATTTGGGACCCTCCAAGACCTTGTCTAAAGGGTCTTTTCTTTTGGCTAGTCATGATTTGTATCCTTTATAACAACAATGCAGTCTTGAGCATGGGGCTTTCCTGAGTTCTATGAATTGTTCAAGTGAGGGGGGTATGGGAACTCCCAGATTTGTAGCCAGTTGGTCAAACATGCAGGTGGCCTGAGAACTCCTGAGTTTGTGGCTGATGACCCCAGTGAGGGCAATCCTGTGAGGGGAATGCCCTAGACCTGTGAAGTTTGTCCTAACTCCCAATCAGAGCTGAATTGCCAAATGACCAAATATTGTTTGGTTGCTACTATAAATGATACATTATTTAAAATTATGTTTTCATCCAGTGTACGGAAATGAAATTGATTTTTGTATATTGATCTTATATTTGGCAATACTACTAAAGTCTTTTTATTAAATATATTGACTTGCCTATAGATTGAGGTTTTATTTAGACAATTAAATCATCTGTGAAAAATAATAATTTTGTGTTATTTTGTTTGCAATGAACAGATGTGACAGTGGTAGGCAACCTGAGTGTTTTCCTAGTTTTAAAGAAAAAGCTTTTAACACTTCATTGTTACGAAATGTATAACATTGTTGAAGATTTTTGGTAGATGAAGGAAGTTCATTTATTCCTAGTTAATATGAGTTTTTATCATTCACAGGTATGGAATTTTCTAGAATGTTTTTTGGCATCTATCGAGATGATCATGTGGTCTTTCTCTTTCTCCTTTAATATGTTTCTGGTAAATCAAAACAATAGGCTTTCTAATGTTAAACCAACTTTACATTTTGGGATGAGTTCAGCTTTGACATGATATATATTTTTTATATTGCTGAGTTCAGTTTATTCAGGATTTTTGTAACTATGTTCATAAGTGCAATGGGTGTATAATTTCCTTTCCTATATTATTCTTGTCTGGTTTTGGTAGGAAGATTATAATGTAAGGGGGTATTCCTTCTTTTTCTCTTCTCTATAAGAATTTGATAAGATCACAATTATTTGCTATTAAAAGTTTGGTTGAGGGCCGGCCGAGTGGCGCGATGGTTAAGAGCTGGCTTGGGACGCCAGAGGGCCCCGGTTGGGATCCCACATGAGGGCCAGTGACACTGCCCTCCACAGCTAAGGTGCTGAACAACAGCTCAACCTGGAGCTGGGCTGCTGTGAGTCGCCGGCGACGGCGTAGGCTGCAGCCCCTGTTACAGTGGGTTGCCATGGGCTACTGTGTGTAGCCAGCAGCCAGCATGAGTGGCCAGAAGCTGGCGACTGATCTGCCTCACCCGGGAAGAGCGCAATGATGGTGCCAACTTGGGCCAGTGAAGCAACGTCCTCCACAACTAGACTGAAGAGCAAAAGGACAGCAACTTGTCTGTTCCCCTTTCCCCAATTCCCCAGCACTGTTCCCATCCTCCAATTCCAATAAAAATCTTAAAAAAAAAAAAAAAAAGTTTGGTTGAACTTGCCTGTAAAACTATTGGCTTTGAGGTTTTCTTTGGAAGATTTTAAATTACTGATTCTGTTTCTTTAATAGTTATGACATTATTCAGGTGTTCCTTTTCTTTTTGACTCACATTTACTAAAATTAATTTTTTCTAAGAATTTATTCACTTCATATAATTAACCAATAAAATGTGAGTACATATTTATTTTGCATATTATTTAACAAATATATATTTATGATTTGTTTATATATATTTTTTACCAATGAACATTTATGGTCATAGGGTTCATAGTATTCTCTTAGTTTTGAACCTCTGCTGCATCTGTGCTTATGTTCCTTGATAATGCAGGGCTGTGTGAATGGCTGTGGAAGGCTGACACGCTGAAGCTTAATAAGTCATTGCCTGATTTGATTTTATTTCATGTTGATCAGAAATACACTACAAATAGGAGTGTTTGGGGCAAGGTCCCAGAAATGTAATCTGGACCATGACTGGGTTTCTTCTTTCATTTCTTCAGGGGAATAAAATCCATGTTCAATCGTCATTTTGAGTCCCAGGAGTAAAGGGTGTTATTGCAGTGTAGGGAGCTGATTTCTGTACTCTTATTACGGTTTAGTATTGTTTAGAGTGACAAGGTAATGTGGGTGATCTCCTTTACTTGAAGTGAGTAAAGAGGACGTGACAAGTTCCTCCCACAAGGCAGCTCTGGGAAACTGTCCACTGGGCAGGACCACTAGCCCCTGTAAGTGTAGGCTGTCTGGCCCTACGGGGCTTTGTGCTGAGGGTTTAGGACTAAGACGATATGAACGACTCAAGCCTGTGAAGCAGCCCAGCTAATCAGGGGACCCTTGGGGACTCTTGGGATGACTGAGAATGGCTTTGTACTTGGAGGGCCCAAGGCCCAGAGGTGACTGATGCCCTCCTGCTTCCTTAAGTTCCTCTCTGGGGACCAGATGACAACCTACTCCCTTTTCTCCCCCCATTCAGACATATCCGCAGAGGCTGTGGATCTGATCTGTTTTCTCCTCTAAAAGAGACACAGGAGGTCATTTCGATCAAGTCTCTCATTTGCAGAAGAGGAACTCCTTATCACCATCAGCATCATCAATTACAGCAGTGATTACTGAGCACATACTCTATGCCTGCCAAGCACTGTATTAATACTTTACATAAAGAACCTTAATGAATACTTCACAATAGCCCCATTAAATTACTATAGAGAATATCTACTGGGCTTCTCCTACATTCCAGCCACTTTTCTGAGTGCTGGGACAGAGCAGTGAACAAAGCTGGTAAGGTCCCACCCTGTGGTGTCCACGTTACTTCTGTAGTGCAGGCAGTTTTCCTCCTATTTTACAGAGGAGTAAAGGAAGGCTTAGACAAAGATACGGTGACACAGCTAGCGAATTGCTGATGCTGTGAATAAACCCAGGTCTTGTTCTGAAGTTATACTCTGGTTTACGTCAGCAACTCTCACATCAGAATCACCTGGAGAGCTTGTTAGAACGCAGATGGCTGAGCCCCACCCTCAGAGTTTCCCATTCCCTAAGTCTGGGGTGGGGCCAGAGAACTTGCATGTCTAATAAGTTCCCAGGTGACAATGCTGGTCTGGGGACCACACTTTGAGAGCTGCTACTCTGTGTACAGAACCAAGTGTCTGAGCCTTGAATAAGGAGAGTGCTTCTTTCATATCTACCTCCTTCTCTCCTTACCAGGGCTGTCCCCCATGTGTGTGTAAGGGACCCCACCCCAGGCCGACTCCCTGCACGACCCTAAGACTCCCCACCCCCACCAGCCAGCACTGGTGTGCGCTGCCATCACCATCTGTGTCTATGTGTATAATTACCTGCATTATCCAGGTTCTCACTTACAATCCATGTAAACAAGGTGCACTGCTAGGAAGGGTGTTCCTGCACCTGGTTTCTCAGACTGTGTTGTGGATAACACACAGAATTCACACCGGCAGGGGCTGGCTGCCTTGGCTCTCAGCTCGATGAGGAGGTTCTCCGGATCCAGAAAAGATACAGTGTGGAAGCACACAGCCCTTCAGGGTGATCTGCAGGTTCTGCTGAATGACTCCTGCATCTCCCCAGGGACGCCCACACTACTGTGCCTGAAGCAGCCCCTCTGGTTGGATGGAGGGATTCAAGGTCAGGGAGCATCGTCCCATAATGCTCTCTTGGCTCTAGGGTCTGAGCCTCATCCCCCCTCACGGCAGAACCTCCTTGTCTGTTGTATTCCCCACCCTTCTTTGCTTGGTGGGTCCACGGGGACAGGGAAGCTCTTTAGAGGCCCTTAAGACAGGTACCATCACGGTGCTCCTCTCCCAGAGGTAATTCAAAGAAAACTCATATGAACTATAAAATAAGAGCAAGGATGTCTGTTTTGGGTTGAATTGTGTTTTCCAAACTTCATCTGTTGGAGTCCTAACCCCCTGGACCTCAGAATGTGCCTTATTTGGAAATAGGGTTGTTGCAGAGATAAAAAGTTAAGATGAGGTCATTTAGGGTGGTCCTTAATCCAGTATGACTGGTGTTCTTATAAAAAGGGGAGATTTGGTTGGGCCGGCCGAGTGGCTCAGTTGGTTAAGAGCTCGCTCAAGAGTTTGAGCTCTGAGCAACAGCAGTTCGAGTCCAGCCCGAGCTGAGCAGCCGCTTAGCTGCCAACAGGTAGCAGGATGGCTCAGCTAAAAAAAAAAAAAAAAAAAAAAGGGGAGATTTGCACACAGTCACGCACACGGGGACAACACCATGTGAAGATGAAGGCACAGATAGGGGTGATGCTTCTACAAGCCAAGGAACGCCAAAAATGGCCAGCAAGCCACCAGAAGCGAGGAGGGCAGCATGGGATAGATTCTCCCTCACAACACTCAGAAGAAACGAAACCTGGTGACGTCTTGATCTTGGACTTCCAGTCTCCAGAATTGTAAGACAGTAGGTTTCTGTTCTTTAAGCTACTCAGCTTGTGGTGCAGCCCTAGTAAGCAAATACAAAGACCAACAGAACTCTAATTTTCTGCCCACCATGATCACTTTGATTTTTTTTATAGTAAAATCAAATTCTTTACAAACTTGTGGGTGTCCCTGCTCTGCAGGTGCCCTGACTCTTGGGTGCTCCAGCACTGGGGTATGCAGTGCACTGAAACACTTTTGGGTTTTAGGCAGGAAGATCTGGCTCTGGTCTCACCCAGTCCAACTAAGATTCCTTGAAGGATGCGTATCTGTGTTGAGACCATGAGTTTTGGACCTGGGGTTCAATCAACTTACTTGCTGGTGACTTAAAGCTACTTTCCTAATCTCTCTGAGCCTCAGGTTCCTCATCTGCAAAACAGACATAATATTCCGGAAGGTTGCTGTCAGGATTAAACAGAAAACGAACGAGAAGCACCCCACCCTGAATAGATGCTACTTTGCCCCTCCCCTTTCTCAGTCTCTGTTTTCATGGAGACTTGAATGGTTCCCTTTGGCTTGTTATAGTATGACCAAACTCACCAGCCTCATTTCTCAGGTTTTTCCTGTTTTCCTCTCTCTGCCAGCCTTCTCACTCTCTTCTTTTCTGGGGTCACACTCCACTGTGTATGTCCACCACCTTTGCCCTCACCTGGGATGCCTTGTCCCTCCTTTCCTAGCTATTGGGTTGTAGGAAAAGTCATGACGCATGTTTGCGACAGATAGCGCTAGTCCATTTTTGGAAGTACTAGAGTCATTCGCATCATGTTATTGCTATGTCATTAGACAGCTGACAGTTCTAGTTTTATCCTAAAAAAAATTGAGCTATTTGGTTGAGTTTTGGAGATTTTACAATAAGTTGAAGATGGAAGACCAAGCTGTGCATTTTTGCCATATTTTACTATTTTACTTCCATAAAGGGAAGAATGCACGTCAAGCTTGTGAAAAGTTGCATACAGTTTACGGTGACAATGCTCTACAAGAACATCAGTGCCAAGGATGGTTCACGAAATTCCATGCTGGTGATTTTGATCTCAACAATGCTCCTCCGTCAGGGAGGCCCACTGAGGTTGATGATGACAAAGTAAAGGCATTGATCGAGTCAAACCTACGTTACACGACACGAAAGATTGCAGAAACATTGAACACCCATCATTCAAATGTTCATGACCACCCAAAGAAGCTGGGATACATAAGCAAGCTTGATATTTGAGTTCTGCATGAACTCAAAGAAGTTCATTTGACAGCGCATATAGACATCTGCAATATGCTCATTAAACATGAGGAAAATGATCCTTTTTTGAAGCGACTGATAATTGGTGATGAGAAGCGGATTGTTGACAACAGTGTGGTGCGCAAACGGTCTGGTCCCGACATGATGATTCTCCTCAAACGACATTGAAATCAGACATTCATCAGAGGAAGGTTATGCTCTCAGTGTGGTGGGATTTTAAAGGTGTCGTGTTTTTCGAGCTCCTACCAAGGAACCAAACAATCANCAATTCTCTACAAGAACGTCAGTGCCAACGATGGTTCACAAAATTCAATGCTGGTGATTTTCATCTCAATGACGCTTCTCGGTCAGGGAGGCCCACTGAGGTTGATGACGACAAAATAAAGGCATTGATTGAGTCAAACCCACGTTACACAACATGAGAGATTGCGGAAACATTGAACATCCATCATTGAAGCGTTCACGACCACCTGAAGAAGCTGGGATACGTAAGCAAGCTCAATATCTGGGTTCTACCTGAACTCAAGGAAGTTCATTTGATGGCACGTATAAACATTTGCAATATGCTCTTTAAACGTGAGGAAAAACGATCCTTTTTGGAAGCGACTGATAACTGGTGATGAGAAGTGGATTGTTGACAACAATGTGGTGCACAAATGGTTTTGATCCCGACGTGATGATTCGCCTCAAACTACATCAAAAGTAGACATTCATCAGAGGAAGGTTACGCTCTCAGTGTGGTGGGATTTTAAAGGAGTTGTGTTTTCGAGCTCCTACCAAGGAACCAAACAATCAATTCGAATGTGTACTGTTGGCAATTGGACAATTTGAACAAATCCATCATCCAGAAATGTCCAGAGCTTGTTCATTGTAAAGGAGTTGTGTTCCATCGCAACAACGCCAGACCACACACAAGTTTGATCACCCATCAAAAATTACTGGAGCTTGGATGGGATGTGTTGCCACACCCACCATACTCGCCTGACCTTGCGCCATCAGACTTCCACCTGTTTTGCTCTCTTCAAAACTCCTTGTGTGGTATAACGTTCAGTTCAGATGAGGCTGTAAATCAACACCTTGTTTAGTTTTTTGCAAATAAAGACAAGTCCTTCTATGAATGAGGAATTATGCTCACTGAAAGATGGCAAAAGGTTATCAAACAAAATGGGCAGTATATCATTGATTGATCTGTGTTCTTTCTTTTTTTTTTTTTTAGCTGCAATCTTGAGAGCTCTTAACCAACTGAGCCACTCGGCCGGCCCCATCTTTGTTCTTTATATAAATAAATGATCTTTGAAAAACATAAACAAAATACATCATGACTTTTCTGACAACCCGATATATCCCAACATCCCACAAGGCTCCCTTCATGCCCTACCTCAGGATGTCCCCTTTCCAAATAACATCTAAGTTAGAGGGAAAATGGTGCCAGAAAGGTGGAAAAGGAAAGGAAAGTGTTTGACAAAAGACCCCATCTGTATCCTTCATTCCACACTGGAGGTATATATGCCAGCTTGTCTGATTTGCTGAGATTTTAGTCTTTCCTGTGTGATCACCTGCTCCCGACAAGCAGGGAGCGGCAGAATAGTTAAACGCTGCCATTTGTCAAACACCTTGGATTCAGATCAATTTCTTTGAGTGACCAGGGGGAGTAGAATTTCCCTCTTACATTACTCAGCACAGACTTTTCACCTTCAGTAAGTGTCTGGTGATAATGACAGTGGTGACGCATTAATGACTAACATCTGGATGTCACTTTCCCACTTGGTCCTCCTGTAGCGAAGG
Organism: Hipposideros armiger; assembly: GCF_001890085.2. Taxonomy (NCBI): domain Eukaryota; kingdom Metazoa; phylum Chordata; class Mammalia; order Chiroptera; family Hipposideridae; genus Hipposideros; species Hipposideros armiger. The sequence continues at coordinate 637,230 of NW_017732086.1, forward strand.
AGGGAGCAGAGCCAGAGGCTGACAATGAGGCCAGCGGAGGCCAGATCTTCCCTGGGTGAATTAGTGGCCGTCTATCTACACAGTGTCACTGAAGCCATCTCTATGCAAATAACTCTCCCTAGGAGTGTGTTGTGGGGCCTGCTATTCCCACCTTCAGAATAAATGATATGGGGTAATATTCTGGGTGTGCAGGAGGCCACTGTTATGTTAACATTCATTCGATGAGTATTAAGTGTTCACTCAATGTGGGGGGATGCACATAGACATAAGGCCACGTTAAATGATAGGTTTATGATAGGGGTCTGTTAGATAAAGAGGACACCATGTGAAATAAGCATGCTTTTCAGTTGCGTATCATAGAAGAGTTTGGCAGCTGTCAAGTTTGCCAAAGTCCTTTATAGCAGGACTTTGAGGAAACAAGACACCAGAGGTGAGGAGGAGGGACATGATTGGCCCACGGGATAGGGATTGTAAAGGACATCAACGGCCCTGGGTTGCCTGAGGACCCCGGGGAGCACCACGGACAGTTTGAAAACGTGTGCAGTAGAACACGCACTGAACCACACGTCCTGGCGTAAGGCCCAGGTTTACAACTAACCAGTTATAGAAGCCTAGGCAGGTCTCTCTAAGCCTTAGTTTCCTCATCTGTAAAATGTGCGACAATAATGCAAGCCCTAGCTATACCACAGGATTATCGGGGGGGGGGGGCTCAAACGATCATCAAACAGTTAAGTTCATGGATGTCAAATGCTCCCCACCCAAGGCTCTATTGTCGTTCACATTACACCACAACTGGCTTCCTAAGATATACTGAATGCGGCTTACCATCCTTCTGCAGGGTCAAGCTTTTGCACATGGAGATTCTGAGTCACACACACGAAGCTCTCAGGAGCCAAAGGGAGGCAGCAACTCCCCCCCAGAGCCTGACGGCTGTGATTCTCCGTTAACTCTGCTGTCTGCCTTCATGTTGCCTCTGTCCCCTTACTTGTCAGACTATCAGCTGTCACTTCTCTCTGCTCCAAGGGTGTCTGTCTTGCCCCGTTGTGGATTTGACAACCAGATAATGAAGTTTGGTAGAATTGTGGGTAACGTGAGGGAACATTGGCTCAGGTAAAACGTAGACACTTCACGCTTGGGCTCTCTATCCACCATCTGTTTGTTTAGTAGCGTAGGATCCTTTTAACTTCCGTCTCGCCTGTGGCGCAGACACATGAGAGATTGCTGTCCTTACTCACGAGTCCAAAATATGTACCTCACTGAGGCGCCACCAGCCAGCCCTACTCAGAGCTCTCCCACCGTGGGACAGCACAGGGGACGCTGGATCAAAGCTGAGTTGATAGAAACAGTGTCGTTCCCCATATTCTCCTACCCCAGATTCTAGCTGGCTTTGGTCCTTTTGTTTTCTTTCCTCCCGCACACCCGGCTCTGTGCCACCAGTAAGGAGAAGAGTGCCCGTCTACTGAGTGCTTCCTCCTTGCTAAGTACTATGCCAAGCTCTCTGCATTCTTGATCTCATTTAGTCCTTAGAACAACCCTCTAACATAGACACTGTTATTTCCTTCTTATAGATAAGAAAACTGAGCACAGAGGACAAATAACTTGCTCAAGGTCACACAGTTTTTAAGGAACAGAATCAGGGCCTGTACCCTGACTGCTTCTCTCTAGAGTTCTTTCTCTTGGCCTCTTAATAGTGAAGCCAAGGTGCTCCCTGCTGAGTCCTGAATGTCAAGATTCTCTCCTACCGAAGGAGCAGTGGCCTGCATCAGGGATCTCACACGCACCATTTGGTCCCTGGAGCACAAGGAATGATTTCCTCCAGAGAACAGAAGGGGGCTGACAGGACTGGGCGAGGCCCTGAACATAGGCTCCAGGTGAGAATGCCCAAGACCTACGTGACAGGTCAGGTGTGATTTCTGGAGCAACTGTAGGTTGCTTGAAAAATATTGTTTCTGCCTGCTGGTTGAAGCCTATAAATTCCTTCCCCTGGGATTCAGCCCAAGAGAAATGAAAACCTATGTCCATATAAAAACTTGTATGTGAATGCTCGTATTGGCCTTATTCATAATAGCCAAAAAAGAAAAGCAACCCAAATGTCCATCAACTAAGGAACAGATTAAATAAAATGTGGTATATCCACAAATGAAATGTTATTCGTCGATAAAAAGAAATAAAGTACTGATACGTGCTGCCAATGGATGAACCTTGAAAACATATTAAGTAAAAGAAGCCAGTCACAAAGGACCACATATTAGATGATTCCATTTATAGGAAATGTCCTGAATAGGCAAATCTATAGAGAAAGAAAGTAGAGTGGTTGCCTAGAACTGGGGGGGATAGAGACTTTGGGGGGCAGTGCTGACTCAGGGAAGTGGGCTTCATTTTTGGGGTGATGACATTCTAAAATTGATTCTGGTGATAGATGCACAACCTGTGAATATACTAAAAGCCATTGGATTGTGAACTTTAAATGGGTCCTTTATATGGTATGTTGACTATATCTCAATAAAATGGTTTACAAAAAAGAATTTAAAGGCAACTATAAGCCATTATTCTAGGAATACCCTAGCTGGTAGTCTTTTTCCAACCGGCTACACACTGAGGCGAGCTCTCGCCCCTCGGTGGGAACTTGTGTTCCTAAGAAGCAGGCCCTGGGCCCCAGTAAATTTCCAGTGGGGAGATGGCAGGAGAGAGCAGTGTGGGAGTGATGGAGACGACGGCAGGGTGACGGATACGGGCAGGTGGGAGCATTGGCAGGAGACTATGCGGGGACCCATAGGGAGGTGGAAGGGCCCAGGACACAGCTCTGCTCTCTGTGGGTCCCAGAGAAGGTCACAGAACCGCTCTGTTCTCCAGCTTTCCTCATGGGGAAAGCAGAAGCAAGTGCTCCCCGTTTTATGACTTTCCTCTTTTCATCACAGAAAGTACCAGGGGAGTTCTCCAGTCCTGGAGCTGAGCCCAGTTGCATCAGCAGCTCCAGGTCCCCAGAGGCAGCTCTGGTCCCGGCTCTGCCTCTCTCTTAGCAGTGGGGCCTTAGACAGCTCTTTAACCCCAGGGACTCCCTAGTCCTCAGCTATCAAGTGAGGCCAATAATGAACCAGCCCTGCCTCCTTGAGGTGGTCCGTGTGAGGGTCCAGAATTAGCATGGGTGGGAAAAACTCCCAGGGTGCATTACTGTGAATTGGAGGAAAAATGTCAGGGCAGATAGGATGATGTTGATCCCCAGCTATAGAAGCCATCGGCTGTTCATGCTCTCTTACTAGCTTCTGACCCACACAGCATTTGCAAATTGTTTGGGGTCAGGGTTGAGGGCAGCTGGTGACCATGCACAACTCGGCCCTCGTGCGTTGGGCTCCTCTGAGCTCAGCTTGTGATCTACTGAGAGCCTCCTCCTGCACTGTTTCCTCAGGCCTGTGAAGCCAGGTCAGGCAGGTCATTCTGTGCTCTCAGGCTTGTCCTCCTGCACAGGGAACTGCGACTCCAGCTCCCAAACAAAAGGTATAGGGAATAAAAATGGGAAAAATCCATCCCCAAGAGGATGAGTCCCGCAGATCACAAGTGCTTAACTGAGCTTGCCGCCGGGAGGACACATGGTTTCTGCAGATGGTAGCAGTTCTGCAGAGAAGGTACTGCAATAAAATCTTCATGACCATACCCTAGAGTCTCCCATAGCCCAGAAACCTGCTGTCCAGGTCATCTGCGGGCGAGTCAGGGCCAGCATGGTGCAGTGGGGAGAATAAGGATGCTCCTCTTTTCCTGCTGCCTCAGACAACAAGGGAATCTTGTCGGTGTCTGAAGGACAGTAGAGGGCAAACACGCTAGCATGGAAAATCGGAGAAGGAAGCAAGGAAAAGAGTGCTGGGGCAGCTGTGGGATAAGGGCCTGCCTCTTCCCCAACCAGCTGTGCCAGGGCGGGCCTCTCAGTTGCTGCTTTTTGTGCCTGCCTGTGGAAGTCACTGACAGACATCTAACTGAGCCTCCTAAGGGAGGCCAGGATGAAGGGTGGTGGGGGAGGGGTGATGGGTGCTCACAGCAGGAACCCATTCTGATTGGTCACCACCGATATCTTTTCTGATGATTGGTCCTAAAGCTTCCCAATTGTTAAATATTTTGACTATCACCTCTAGTGTGTACCTTAAGTACTAGAACTAGTCTTTGGCCAAATTGCAAAAGTGTTGAAATTTAGTTGCAGGGGGGTGGGGGGC
>NW_017732086.1:641440-677359 GCF_001890085.2 Hipposideros armiger
GGGGTGTCCTATTCTGGTCTCCTTTGGGCTAAACACACTCTGCCAAGCCCAGTGCTTCCTAATCAACACATTTTGACAAAATTCATTCAAATAAAGGTTTTCTAATGTTTTCTCACTCCTCTTCACACCTTCAATTTGTACCTTAGACAAGAAACTACAGCACAGTCAACTGCCCCAATAAAATTTACTTAGTTGTGGAATTTCAGGTATCTGAGAATAGAGACACTCCCCCTAAATAGTGATTAATAATCATAGCTTAAAAAAAGAGCTACTATTTACCGAGTGCTTCCCAGATGCCTGACACAGTGCTAAGCATTTCACACACATTACATCTACTCCTCTCACAGCCCTATGAAGGAGGATTTATTATTATGAGAGGGCAGAGCCAGCCCACGGCAGGGTAAGTAAGTTCCTCAGGGTCACAAGGCACCGGTCATCTGCCCAGCCCACCTATGAGGAGGTCACATGGCACACCCAGCCTGTGCCACAGTCACGGTGGAAGCAGTGGACACGGCAGAGTAGCATGCATTCAAGGGTCAGCGTGCACGTACTCCCGGTCCAGACGCCAGGGAGCTTCGCCCTTTTCTCTCAGGAGCCCAATAATTCAAGTTCACCACAATTTTTGTAATAGACATGCTCTTGGTAAACTTACTCTTGCATCTCCTTCCCTGACCTCTCACCTGAAAAGCTCACTGTGATAAAACCGTGCGTGTTCATGTTGCACGTTTTGGGCAATTATAGAAAAATAAAAAGCCATGCATTGTTCAACCATTGTTAACATTTTAGAGTTTTTACTTCGAGTCTATTTTTTATACGTTCTTTTTTCTCCTTGTTTTAAATTGTTATGATCGTACCATCTATACAACTCTGTCTCTTGCTTTTTAAATCTAATCATTATTACATAAACATTTTCTGTTATTGTAAACTCTTCAAAAACACCATCGAAATAGTTGTATACAATTCTATTTAGTAGACGAGCCATAGTTTACTTAACCATGCAACATGAAATTGCTAAGTTCAGATTCTCATGTATCAGGTTTTCTCTAAGTAAAGTGGTAATGTTTGCCAACATCTGAGTTCTGTGTATCTAGGAATTAAAGGGTCACAGCTGGTTATGCAGTTTGAATTGGGAATTTTTTTTTTTTACTTCAGGATGAGTTTAAAATTGCATTGAAGTAGAATGAGAGGATTCTACAGACAATGTCCCTGAATCTCAATAGGGCATTTACTTAAATCTCTTAGGACATCTTTGTGGACCATGAAGAAACATGGGCCAGACAACTGTATAATTAGGTAAATTCACAACTGGTTAGACAACTACACCCGAAGAATGCTAGCTTAGGGTCAGTGTCACCCTGGAGGGAGGTGTCTAGTGGCCTTGAGGCTAAGCCTTTCACCTAATCTCTTTACACCTTTTGTTTTTAATTGGGCAGCCCTGTGTTTTTCCAGGACCCATCAGCTCCAAGTCAAGTAGTCTTAATCCAGTTGTGGATGACGTGGGGATTGAACCAGCAACCTTGGTGTTATGGGCACTGCGCTCCAACCAACTGAGCTAACCGGCCACCCCGACTCCAAGTCAAGTAGTTGTTCCACTCTAGTTGTGGAGGGCGCATCTCAATGGCCCATGTGGGAATCGAACCGGCAACCTTGGTGTTATGAGCACTGCACTGTAACCAACTGAGTCAACTTGCCACCCGCTTTACACATTTTTTAATCAGCGAGATGGGTGAAGTCCTAGAAGACAGGCTTAAAATTATAAAGCTGTAAGGGATAAGATTATGTGATAGAACAAAGATCCAAAAAGATCTCATCAGGTTAGAATATTTGCCTGAAGCCAATAAGATGAAATCTATCAGGGATAAGCATCAAGTCTTGTACTTGGGCTAAAAAAAATCAGCCATATAAATGTAAAATAGAGAATACTAAGCTTAACACAAGTTAGCTGGCTACAAGCTCAATATGAGCTAATAGTGTGACATGGTTGCCAAAAAACCACCTGCGGGCGACTCATTTACAAAGCAGAGACGTCACATTCCCACTGACTCTGCTGGTTAAATCACATAGCACCTGTTCTGGAAGACACATTTTAAGAGAGGGTCTGACGAATAGGAGATGGTCAATGCAAGGACATTCAGGATAGTGTGAGCTCTGGAAACATTGTCATCTGATAGCCACAAGGCAGTGCAACGCAGTGGCTAACAGCATGGCCTCTGAAAGCACGGCTGGGCTTTGAAACCCAACTCTCCCATTTACTAGCTGTGTGACCTTGGACAAGTTACTCTCTGTGCCTCAGTGTCTCCATCTGTAAAACGGGGACAACAACAATGCCCGTTATGTTAGGTTGTTATGAAGATTTGGTAGATTAACACCTATTGAGCACTTAGAACGGTGCCCGGATATTATTGTGTGAAGATGAAGGGGTTCTAGGATGCAGAGATTGAAAGGGACATGAGAGATGGCTTCAAATATTTGAAAGCTTTATCCTGAGAGGCTCGTAAGGATCATACTCGATTCAGTACAAAGGCAGAGTCTTGACTTCTTCATTAGTCAATAAGCATTTAATGAGTACTTATTATGGATCAGATACTGTACTAGATGCTAAGAATACAGAGATGAATGAGATTCATACTGTTTCCTAAGGGCCCCACTGTCTATTGGGGAAGTGGCATGTAAATAGATAATCACAATAATATAAGGATAACTGCTTTGGGCAACCAGAGGAAGATGTAATTAATTCTCCCCTGGGGAGCTGGGCAAAGCTTTGCAGAGGTGGGACCTTTGAGCAGGATCTGCAGGGATAAGTAGGAGTTTATGTGGGAGCAGCAAGAACAGTGTGTGGGACCAGAGCTGTCACTGAGTATGGTGTTTTTCAGGGAATGGTAACAAATCAGTGACTTTACAGCACAAGGTGAGTGGGGTGGCAGCAAATGAAGTTAGAGATAAGAGCTGGTCTCTCCCAGCTCAAAGAAGTGTGGTACTGATGTAGAAGGTAGCCAGGAAAGTCAGGATAATCATAGTAATACAATACTCCCCTCTGAGCCTTCTATTCCTATACTACTGTCTTCTCAACAGGCAACCACAGAAAAAGGCTGAATAAAGATACCACATCTAGGAGAAAATTGAAAAGGATTTGGTTCAATTTTCTAATCACCCTTTTTCAGTATAAACACAGGAATACCTGTATGTAGAATAAGTTTGTGTCATGTTCCTGAGACATTTACAACCTGGGAGTAACCAAGTGGACAGACTGTGAAAAGGGACTGGAAGTTAGGACCCTTTCCACGAAGACTGAAGATACTGTCTAAAAGGAAGTTCCTTTACCAGTAAATCTACTGGTATAAAGCGAAAGAGGAGCACATCATTCAACGTTTTTACCCAGATGCTCCCACTTAATTCCACTTAATAGTATTCATTAAGCATTCTCCAGGGATGTAAAGATAAGTAAGTTACCAACACTTCCTTCAGGGTGCTTAAAATCTAGTATTAAAAGATAATTCGCTATATATAGAGCATTACATCATTAGATAATAGGGCTGGACACTTCTGGTCATGATGGAGTAACCAGTTTTGGATTTGACCTCCTGTTGTAAGCAACTGTAAAACTGGACACTCATACGTAGCAGATGTTTTTAGGCATCGGACAATAGGCTATGCAGGATCCCTAACAGAAAGGAAGGAAACATATAAGGTGAATTTCATGTTCACCCTGGCACTCTGCCTGGGTGGCTTTCCCAACCACAGCACAAGGAGCTGGAACAAAGCAGAATGGGACTGTCTACTGAGCTAAGGAAGTAAAGACTGGAGTCCAGGGCTGCTGAAGCATCTGGAGCTGGCGGAGAGGATGCTGGAAAGAAAGGAGCTTCGCAGGATTGAGAGAATTTTGTTGTGGGGGCAGTTCCCCCCACCCAGAGCTTCGGATGAGGGCTGTGCTGCACATTCACAGTGTGAGACTCTGGCAAGGTCTAGCAGAGAACAGTTACTATGAAACTAAGAGCAGAACAGGGATATTAGAGGTTGCAGAGAGATTAGATCCACAGGCGTTCCAGCCCAGCCAGAGGGGAAAAACCTTGTTAACATTCTAGGCATTCAGGTGAGATAATAGAAAGGCCATGGTGTAGGAGTAAGGACCATGTTCTAGAGTAAGAGCTACTCTAGGCCTGCCCTATCAAAGCCTAAAACCAAGCCTTAACAGGATCAATGAGAACCATCAGTAAATTAACTGCTTGCCAGGATAAAATTCACTACTCATTAAAGGAAGACAATATAATTCAGGCTTCTTTTAGAGTATGAACAGCAATGTCCACAAACAAACGAACCTTACTAGAAATGTGGGGGAGCAGGAAAATGTGACCTAAATTTAAGAAAAAATATAGTCAATAGAAAAGCGAACCTTGAGCTGTCCCAGATGTCGGAATTATCAAAGACTTTAAAGCAGCTATTATAAATATGTTCAAGGACTTAAAGGAAAACATAGTCTCAATGAGTGAAGAGATGGGGAATCTCAGCACATAAATGAAAGCTAAAAAAGAACCAAATGGAAATTCTAGGAGGGAATTTCATCCAAAATGAAAAATTCACCAAATGACAGCAAATTAGAAGTGGCTGAAGAAAAGGGTCAGTAAAATTGAAGACAGAGCCATAGAAATTATTCATTCTGAAAAAAGGAGTGAAAAAAAAATTGACAACCTTTTGTGGCAATACCAAGCTGAGTTAGCATACATGTAATCAGAGCCCAGAAAAGAAAAGACAGAAAATGGGGGAAGAAAAAAGTGATTGTCCTTACTCCAGTCTCTTTACCTGGGTACTCCCAAGTTGTAAATATCCCAGGAACATGACACTGTTTTATCCTATAGACAGATATTCCTATGTTTACATTCCAATTTGGTGAAGAAAAAAAAAAATCAACTTACAGATGCAAGAAACCCAATGAATCCCAAATAGGATAAATACAAAGAAAACCATACCTGGGTACAGCATAATCAAGCTTCAGAAAGTTAAAGATCTATTTAATCAACCGCTCAACCACTCACCCCCAGCAGAGGACCAGGCCCACATGCAAAAAGGGTGAACTTTGATATGAAGAGAAAGGCAGCAAAGCATGGCTGGTATGTACTGGTATAACTAGGCCAGTCATCAGAATAATGAAATACCTGTAAACTGGTTGGAAAAAAGCCACTGCTCCAGACCGCTGATTTTACCACTCATCACTTTGGCGTCATTCCCAGATAGATACTCCCCGACCTCCCTGTGATCAGGCAATAAAGAGTCAATTCTTGCAAGGAGGGCACCTCTAGGACCCTGCCTTAGGATTCTGGCTGAATTCCATTCTGATTGATCGGTGCCTGGGCCATGCTAGTTGTTAAAGATTTACAATATTGTCACTGGAGCTAAGTGGGGTTGCTTCCAAGAAAGGGAAGCCTGGGTGTGGTGTTCTGGGAATGAGTAGAAGAGGACCCCAGGAGGCCCGGGGATAGCATGAAGACCTGCTCCTGGGGGTGGAACTACAGTTAGAAGGAGAAAGGAGGCACTGAACCAACAAAATTAGGCTGCCAAATCTGCCTGAGTGTTCAGGGACACTTGACTCTCTAGTACAGCCTCTGTTCTAATTCCCTAGGTCATATTTTCCCTTTTAAAAAGGGATATTTCATAGCCTTTTAAATATATCTTTTCAGCTCCATCGACTTGGAATAATATGCTTAGTGGCTTAAGAACTTCTAGCCGGGCCCTCAGCAAGTTATCCTTCCACATTTTCTCATGAAACCCCAAGCTCTGAGTATGGCTGGGCCTCTTCCACTGCCAGCACTGTGGATCCTGTCTTATTCTGGGATCCTGGGAGGTTTTCCATCTGCAGTGTGGAGACCAGCCAAAACAGAAGCACATAGAACACCACACGGACACTCTTATTTACCAGCAAGGACCCTCTTCCCACCACAGAAAAGAGCATTTCTCCTCCTAGGTTCAATTTCAAGGGAAGTCGTGCTTTAGCGAAGCTTTCTGTGTGTCCTCCCAGGCAGACAGGTGGAGGTTATCATGGCCTAGACAGGCAAAAAGACATCAAAGGGAGACAGAGTGGCCAGGAGAGGGAGTAAGGAGGTGAGGTGGGTCAGCACGACTAAACCGGCATAAACGCCGCTGACCAAAACCCTGCAAAGAGCCTTTGGGAGCTGGCTGTATGTGTTCAACATCATGTACCTCTTGGCCTGCACTGGGACCTTGAATTGAACCACAAGCCTTAACAAACTACAGTAATTTGCTAAGCCTTCAATCAAACACTCAGTCTCCATGAACCGTGAAAACCAATGTCTCTGTTTTTATAATAAATAACACCTAGTAAAGTAGTTTGCACCAGAATGAGCAAAATCGTTGTTCCCATCACCTAACTATTGTTAAAATCAAACCTAAACAGAACCAACAATTCTTTTGATTTAGGTCCCTGGTGTGTTCCGCCAAACTTGAGTGATGGTTGACCAACCAGACAGTTTCCAATGGGGCTGAGGCCCTAAAAGTCATCCTGCCTAAAACCATCTTCACAGTTCCCTGTCACAGTGCCTGATACCCTCACCATTACCCCTTTTAGTTAAGGCACCTGCTTTAAATACACTTGTGTTATCTGGGAGGTGCCCTTAGCTTTCTGCATTGGGCTGAAGCTTGAGAATCACAGCCGTGAGCATCAGCACACACATCAGGGGCATCAGCTGTCTGTCCACACACAAGCCATTCCACGTCTATTCAGATTAGTAGTTCTGAAAAGCAAAGCAGCACAGCCACCCGGAGGCTTGTGAGGACACAGCTTGCTGGGCCCACCTGAGTTCCTGATTCAGGAGGTCTGCAATGGGACCTGAGACTCTGCATCTCCAACAAGTTCCCAGGTGAGGCTGAAGCTGCTGGTCTAGCACCCACTTCGAGAATCACTTGTAATAGTTGATTTCTAAGGCATCCTCATGAGATCCGGAGGCCAAGTGTGAAAGCATTCTGAGTGTGAATGACGTAAGAAGACAGAGGACTCTGAAGTAGAGAGGATCAGGTCTCAAAGGAAGACTGGCTTAGCAGGAAACTTAGACTTTCTCGAATGATCCAACAACACACAAGAGCCTTTGGCTGCCCAAATTCTGATGGGCCCCTTACCCTTGCTTTCTTTCCAGGGTATTTTCTGCCTGCTGCCCCCAGGAAAGGCAAGTCTCGTGGCAGCCCCAGCGAGGATGAAAGGCAGCTCTTTCCCTGGCCATGGGCAGCCCCTTCCCGGAGGGGAGTGTTCACACAGCTAATCAGGCTGTCAACATGCTACTCAGACCTCTGCACAGATTCCCGAGGGCGCCTGACATTTCTTAGAATTTACACAGGACTCAGTGAAGTCTTAAACAATGGTTTCTTTTTCTTTCTCTCTCTTTTGAGATCATTTACTTCCTAATAGGATAAATTCAAAGGAAAACATGCTCTGATCCTTCATCCGCTTCTCAACACAAACAATAAGGAACTAATTAGCAGGTCTGCCAATGAGGCAGGCAGAAAAGGGTCCCTACCAGGACCACAGGCTGGGAAGCCACCTCTAAGGTAGGGCTTCATGACTTTGGTCATCACGTCAGGAGTTGGTTCCATATCTCAGTGGAATAGAAACTGATATCTGAGTGTCTGCCTGGTATTACCATGGCATTCACTGGGGATATTATTCTGTTAGTGATGGAGCTCACATCTGACAGCATTTTGACATCCCCACTTTCATTTGACTCTATCAAGAATCCTATGGGGGGCCGACCAAGTGGCTCAGTTGGTTAAGAGCTCGCTCAAGTGTTTGAGCTCTGAGCAACAGCGGTTCAATTCCCAGCCCAAGCTGAGCTGCCGCTGAGCTGCCAACAGGTAGCAGGATGGCTCAGCTAAAAAAAGAAAAAAAAATCCTATGAAAGAAGCAGAATGGGAATGATGACCCCATTTGGCAGACAAGACAATTGAGAAGGGAGGCTCAGAAGAAACAGTGGATGTGAAGTTGAAACACAGGATTGTACTCTTGGCTCAGCCACTCAATGTGTGACCTTGAGCAGGTCTCTTTTCCTTTCTAGGCCTTGGCTTTACCATCTGTGAAATGAAGGGAGTGAATAAGATGAAGGTAAGGTCTTCTTACATGCTTCTTCTTCTAGGAATAAGCTACATAAGGAAGAGCATTTGCCTGAGGTCATGCAATTAGTGAGGTGAGTAATAACGACACAGAGACAAGTACCCCCTCTGTTGAGAGTGAGCCATCAGAGCGCCCCCAGTGCCATCCAATGCCATCTCCCTGACAGTGGGCCTCTGATTGTTCTTTGGACCTCAAAAAACCAAGACCGCTAGTAGTGGTGTGGTAGGGGGATATGTACCCAGAATGCTCCATGACTGTGACTGGAGCCCCCGTGATGCCAGCTGCTCATTACAGAAGGCTGTTTACTTTGGCACCGTTTTCACCAAACAAACCCAATGGGCACCTGCCCCTGCCAGGCCTTGTGCTAGGTGACGGGATATGGAAGTGGAGAAGACTTACTGTCTATCTATGAGAAAGTCACAATGTGGACCGTTTACCCAGCTGCATACTACTGGGTGGGTTGTGCTTGGCCAGGAGCCGGGTCCAGCCCCCAGTTGGATCACAAAGCCTGTCCCCAGCACGGAGCTGAATCAGCCTGAAGAAAGGGGTACCTTTTAAGTAACTTACACACAGGCACTAGCTGCAGCCCAGGTGAGCATGATCTTTTCAAGGCGAATGCAGGATCCATAAAATTTTAGGAGGGGGTCAAGTTTAGAGCCGCTCACATGTAGATATCATCCTCCACACACACCAGGGAGAGTACATGCATACGTGTGACTGCAACCAATCCATTGGCTGAAAGAATTACGTGCTCTCTTCCTGAGAGTCAAACCTTCTAACCACATGGAGTCACTGAACTCAGCTAGCTTCCTATCTGTAATGTGGTGGTAAATCACTAGATAGCCAACAAAATCAACTGGGCATGTCTCAGGCACAGTGATTAGACTTCCTGGGGGAAACCAAGATGAACACAAGATGGCCCACAAGGAACCCAGGGGCTCCCAGCCTAGGAGAGCACAAAAGATACTGACACAAACATCCATAAGACATAATGGTTGGTGCTAGAAGATCCGAGTGATGAGATGAGGGAAAGGCGACATAGAAATTTGGAGGAAGGAAAGATTACTTCCCACTGGGGACCCAGAAAGCCTTCATGAAGGAGATGGCGTACGGATAGACCATCCATCAAGACGCAAGAAGGCCCAAATTCTAGTGCCCCTTCTGCCACCATCAGTCCAGTAATCCTGAGAAAGCCAGTTCTCTGTGTTTTAAAATGGACACTTTACGACCCTAGATGCCTCACAGCATTATGAGAATTACATGAGAACTGATTTAAATGCACAGCGGATAAATAAAAGCACCAAATATAAAGCCTTTCGTCATCACTCAGGGAAGAGAAGGGAGGAAGCAGGTGGGAGCGGGTGGCGCCTGCCAAACACAGGGCTGATGTGAACACCTACCGGGCTCATAACTGGCTCCAGCGACTTTTTAAAAAACCTCCAACAGATGATTTTATTGAAGAAGAGTAAGTCAGAGCATCTACATGCCTCTGCAGCAGGAAAACAAAAGTCCCAATCAGAGAAGTGGCTTCCCGCCCAGTGAACCTGGGTCCCCTCCCCGGCTCCCAGCACTGGGCCTGCGCCTGGTGTGCGCTCAGCAAGCACTCGTGAAATGAAAGGATGGGGTCCTTACTCCTTTTAAAGGGCTTTACATTCACGCTCCACTTTGATTCACAACCACAAGCCAGTGGGGCAGACACGGCACATATTTCAACCTTGTCAAAGATGGGGAGACTGAGGCTCCCAGAGGGCGACCACCCATGTCCCAAGCCAGCCCCATCCGATGGGAGCCCCGGCCTCTGCATGTTCACACAGCGTCATTTCCTCACACCGTGCACCTCCCGGGAATTATAACTACAGCCAATCTTTGCCCCCAACAAACCGCCTTCCCTGACTTCCCTGGAGGCCTTCTATGTGCTGTTCTGAGCACTTTGCCTGTAATACTTCACTTAATCAGACCCTGTCAGCAAAGATGGCCTTGCCGTTATTCCCAATGTACTGGTTTATTCCAATTCAGAAGGTGGTTCTATGCATCCCAGAAATAAGGGTGTCATGGATTCTCTTATTACCAAATAAGAACTGATCTGAGTTAAAACCTTTGGTTCAATTGTTTGGAATCATTGCTACTTAGAAGAGAACGTAAAAACAAGCATAGGGCGTTAGGAAGGCAGGAGGACATTGTTTTTGTTTGTTTGTTTGTTTCGTTTTACCATGGACATCCCTGCCCACAGAGCTGGCTGTCGGTTTTGACAGATGGTCTGGCTGCAGGAGGCGGGCAGAGGGTGAACTCATAGTTAAGGTGGCACCAAGGAGCTAGAGCCAGCTGAGCTGATTTGGGCTCTGAAATCTGGGCCAGAGTCCAAGTTCCAGCCAGTGAGCAGGAGACAGGGAACCCGGCCTCTGCCTCCTCTAGACACCCCTCCCACTGTTGCTGCACCAGACAGGTCAGTGCCTTTCTATGTATCTGTGACCTTCGGACTGCAGGCAAATGGGGTTCTGAAGCATGTTCAAGGTCAGCTACCCTCCCCTTTCATCACCCACCCCAGCCACCTTGGCTGATAACAGCTTATGGCGTACCTAGGGACTGTTTTTAGTCTAATAAAAATTTATGGCATAAAGGTTTGGGCAGGAGGTTGGAAACGACACTCACCTTCCCCCCCCCACCCCCCAGCTCTGCTGAGGGGTGTCTGGTGATGTGTGCTCAGGCTCAGGTGCTTAGAAGCTCCCCTAAAGTGGCAGGAACGAGGGGGTGGGGGAAGGGGAATAGAATTTCAGAGGTCTCCCAGCCCTGGAAGGGAGATTAGATAAGTGGATCAGGTAAGAAGAGGTCTAGAACCTTGAGAAGGAGTGTCAGTACCTCCACCAGCGTGGCTGGCTCAGCGCTGATCTCTGCAGATGGAGGAACATTTAGCCACCTACCGCATGGGGTCTCAATAGCACCATCCAGACACCCATAGCTTTAGTATCACACTGAGAGGCCAGGGCATCATGGGATCTGGGAGAATGGAGCCAGTCTCTGAATAATGGACGTGGGGGATTAGTTGATCAGATTAGCTGATCGTGCCCCTTGTTCACTCACTGACAGAGAGAATGGGACACAGAGTGGGTCAGCTCTGATGGGAGGAGGAGGTAAGGTGAACCGGCGTGGAAGGCTGGTATGGTGGAAGCCTCATCAGGAGCCCTGAGCAGGAAGCAGGGAGAGGAGGTGCTTAGGTGGACAGCAGGGGTAAGAGGATGCTAGAGGCAAATTCACCAAGCACGCAATTTTAAAGCCATAGCATACAGAGCTGGAAGAAATCTTAGAGCTCAGCTAGGCCAACCCTCTCTTATACAGCCTGGAGTTATTGGTTATGGCCACGTGGTAGAGCCAAGACTAAGAACCAGACACCTCCTTCCCCCCAACAACAACTTTTCAGACCAGTGCTCTTTCCAGCACCCTCCAGCCTCCCCAGAGACTGACCCCAGTTCCCTGATTCCCAAGGGGCTAGGAATTCCCTCTTGAACACTGTGAGCATTCTTGAGGATCCCATGGGCCACCCCATCAGCCATTCCGGCCACACATACCTTGTGAGAATAATGCTGGTCTACGATCCTCGCCAACCCGAAGTCCCCGATCTTGAGGACAAGGTCCTCCGTGCTGATGAAGATGTTGGCGGGCTTCAGGTCCCTGTGCAGCACGTTGGCTGAGTGGATATACTTGAGCCCACGGAGCAGCTGGTACATGAACAGCTTGGCATGCTCCTCGGTCAGTGTGCCCTGCTCCAGCAGCCGGGCCAGGTCGGTCTCCATGTACTCCTGGACGATGTAGGCCACGCTGAACTTGAACAGCTCGCCCTGCAGGTCGGCACCCTTGGGCCCCAGCACCTCGTACACCTTCACGATGTTGTCGTGGTCCAGGCGCCGGATGATCTTGACCTCCCGGAGCGCATGCTTCATGCTGCGGGCGTCACTCAGAGTGAGCTTCTTCACAGCCACCTTCCGGCAGGCTCTGCTGTCCATGGCCGACAGCACCAGCCCATTGACGCCAAAGCCCAAGGGTTGGAAGTCAACAAAGCGCCCACCGAGGTCATACCCGTAGACACTGGCGATGCAGTCGCCCTTTTTGGCCATGGTTGGGTCAGTGGTGGTCAGGGGCTGCCCGTGTGACGAAAGGGCAGTTGGGAAAGGCCGAGTCCCAGCTAGTGGCCTCTCTAGCACACCTCATTCTGTCAAGTTCCAAAGCTGAGGGATGCTTTTTCTCATGGTGATGTCACTGTCACCAGCTCTCTGGAGACAAGAGTGGCACACGTCCATGCTGGCTGAGCTGCAGAAGTTGGAGCTCACACTGTTTTCTTAACCTGCATGGGGAGGGCTGTCCACCAACTCTTGCATATCCCAAGTCCTCCTCCACACTTAGAATAGCTCATGCTTCTTTCAAAGATAGCATCTTGGAAAGAAAAACCAGTCTCATTATCTATGTGAGCATCAAGTTTTCTATCCTAATGGACCACAAAGAAAAGGTGCAGAAAGTCTCCCCTTTAAATCCTTTTGTTAAAAGATGTTCCCTCTGGCTGAAATGAGGAGCTGCTGCTGAGCTGTTCCCTTACTGACGATGGTCCAAACTCAGTTGTATCACAGCCTCTGGCAGCTTGGTAGCTGCTCTCTGTGTCCTGAGCAGAATGAAGGGATCCCAATAACGGATTCTGGAGGCTTCTAGGGGCTTCTTTTTACCTCTGCCAGCTCCCCTTGTTATCAGCTCACCTTAGATTCTGCAACCCAAACCAGCCTGGTGAGCATCGGTGAAGAAAGCTGGAGAAACCCAAGCACCTTTCATGAGCTCTCCACCAAGGTACACCTGAAGTCCCGAGTCCGAGGGGAGCTCAGCTGTCAGGCCGGGGTCCTCTGGAGGCTTCAGATGGAGGCACATCCTGTCACCCCTTCATCCACATCACCGAGAAAGAAACTGTGTTTTGCTCGACTCAGAGAGGCTGCAGGAACGTGGCATCTTGCAGACCGAGTCTCCTCTGTCAAAGAAAACGTTGGGTAAATTTCCACACTCGGGCTTCCAACACCTTCCCACTTGTGTGTCTTTTGTTAACCAGCCCAAGTGTTATTTGATCTGTCCAGCCAGCTGAAACACTGCTTGCTCAGGGGATTCCAGGCTTTGCATTGCGCAGCCACCCCTCCTGCTGTGTGCAGCGCTCCCCTGGAAGACACAGAAGATGGATTGATTTGATAAGATCATCAAACGGTGTGCCTTTTATGTAAATGCTTGCTCCCTGAAAGGTTAACATGCACAAGTGGTGGGTGGCAATGATCAGCTCTGACCTTTGTGAAATTTATTCCTAATGCTCTCCAAATACACACATCAGCATTAGCTGGGAAGGGTGAGAGTAAAAAGTAACTAGTTGCAGACAGAAAATAAAGGATCAACAATCTTGTTTTTCCACTTGGACGCCCTTACTTCTTTCTTTTGCAAAGGTCTTTGAATACTTTAATAGAAAATTTGCCATGCACTGAGATTTAATTACAATTGCATCTCTTGCTTTCCACACCGGTAGCATAAACACACATACTAAATTACAAGGAAATTATATTGCCACCAAAACAGGGCACAAACTTCTTAGTGCAACACCAGAACTGGCATGGTGAAGTGTACTCTTTTTGATGATGGGGACTAACTCTTTAAAGCAATGGGTCAAAGCCAATCCTGACTGCTCCCTGGTGGCTGCTGACTCAAATTACAGGCATAGGACCTAACTGGGAAGAAAAATCCAAAAAACTCACATTGTAAATTCAGATCTCTGAAGTAAAGGCACTAATATCATAGCTTATAAGGAAGTGGCAGGTTTTATAAGTTTATTAAGTCCATGGACACACAGAGAACAAAAACTACATCCAGCAAAAATGAGTGAATCTAGCCAGGGCTGCCTCTTAATTCTCATCATACTGTAGGGTCCCCGGTAGGAATGCTTTCCTATCTGAACTCCACAACTCTGCAAATGGTAAATAAAACAAAACAAAAGTCAATGCTCTGAAACTAAGAAGGCAAAGTAGGGGACACAGATGATCTGAAAAAGTACCGTATTTCTCCATGTATAAGACACTCCCATGTATAAGACGCACCTTAATTTTGGGGCCCGAAATTTAAAAAAAAAATGTATTACATAAAGTTATTGAACTCAAGTTTTATTCATCATAAAATTCATACAACTCCTCATCATTGTAAAAAAAAATCTACAACCACTGTATAAGACGCACCCAGTTTTTAGGCCCCAAATTTTTCGAAAAAAGGTGCATCTTATACATGGGAAAATACGATAAATAATCATATCCTCTAAAAATTTCTAAAGCAAGAAATTTGCCAAGGGTCTGGAACTTAGTAATTGCTTAACAGATGTTATCTATCGTTGCTATTGTTGAAAATTCCCTTACACTTGAATAAGACGCACCTACTATCCTGGTGTTTTCGTCAAATCTTCAGCAATTCTACTCTGTGCGTTTTTATTGGGCCCACCAGCAAAATAATCATAGACTTGCAGAATTTCAGACTGGGAAGCAATCCTAACAAACAAGTCCAATGGTCCTTATGGGGATGGTCCTGCATTCCTGGCTCATTTGAGGAAGTGTCACTACTGGCTTTTGATGGGCAGGGCCAGATTTGCTAACCATCCCCATCAGTGAATAGCCGACACTCACTTGTCATTGAGAGACAATGATTCTAGTCCAAGTTCTCACTTTGCACATGCAGGTACTGAGGCTCAGAGAACACCAGCTCAGTGTTTCTAGCATAGACAAAGTCAATCAACATTTGATGACATGATCAATGAATACTTTTCATTCTGTTTGAAGAGTCCTAACCAGTTAGAAACAGTGCTGGGACCACCCACTCCTGGATGCCTAATTCAGAAGGAAAAAAGAGCCATCCTAGTGCCCCATTTCACCCCCCTCTGACTCCTGCTGCTCAAGTCAGGTACAGAAACGGGAGCTTCTTTCACCTTCTACCCCAGGCCTGCTCTGGATCCCAAGGGCACAGCAAACAGAGGCAATTATATATTTTGCTTTATGAGGAGAGGCTTAAGCCTTCTTCCCTTTCCAGATCTCACAGGGTTGTAAACAGAGCCGGGAACCAGCGCCTAAGCAGAGAGGAGATGACATCACCAGCAAGCCAACAGCAGGATTTGTTTGAGATCAGCTGCAATGCAGATAATCTGTGAATAATTAAGAGGTGCTTTATTTATTTTTAAAACTCTTCCCTTTTCCTCTCACAGAGGGGAGGGACTGTCTTCCCTGCACATGTGTGTGTGTCTGTCTCAGGGATCTTCCTTAACGCGCTGTCAGGTTCAGTGGGCAGGTACCAGGTCACCTTGTGTAGTCCCGCTTGCAGCCACTCTCCATTCCTCGTGGGCCTCTAAATATGCTCTTGCCTCTTTGCTTGTACCTTTCCAGTTCCTGAAATGTTCTCCTGCTTCCTCCCGACTTGTTGAAATCCTGCCCATCACTCAGAATCCAGATAAAGCCCCACTTTTTCTCTGATGTATCCATCCCAGTCCTCAGTGACATTTCTCCCCTTTCTAAACTCCTGTAGTGTCCCTGTGTATACTGTGTTTTGACACTTACCATATACTAATCTGGGTTGCTGTTTAACTTTTTATACATGTCCATCTCCCAACTAGACTTTAAGCTTAAGTCCAGAGCACAAAGCAGCACTTAGAAAATAACTGTAGGTTGGAAGTACCCAAGGAACACTAGTTATGTCTCCATAATTGTGACACCCACATCTCCTAGACACTCAGCCTCCCCTTCCCATGCTTGCTGCTCCAATGCACCTTCTCACAACAAGCCCAAGCACTCAGACAAACCAATATTTCTGAACTTCAACTCTCGTAGTATCATCTTCTGCTCAGCTGCTGCCTCTCTTAGAATTTCAACACTAAGCAGGCAGCCCTCGTCTGACCATTTCCCTATTTCCATTTGAGTTTACTGTTGTTATTCATCTCTTCTTAAACCTTCTTATTTTCTAAGTTTCTTTCTATAATTCCTCTATAATCTCTGTCAACCCTTTGTCTTTCTCCACAGATGGACTGATTACGAAACACCTATTACCTATTACCTAAGAAAGGCTCAGGTTAGTGGTTCCTTTGTTGTGTGATATACCAAGAGGCATGGGTCCATCAGCCCCAGGGAGGGGCCGCCCTGGCATCTGGGTGTGCCCACCTGGGCAGAGAAGTAAGTATGGCAGCTCTTGGCGTGAAGCCCAATCACTCTCCATTTGGAGCTGGGGCTCAGAGCTGCTCTGAATCACAAGTGTTATTTCAAACCAGGGAGTTGGCATTCACCTCGAGAGAAGGAAAAGTCATGGGTTCAGCCGTGCTCGAATAACACCCAGCAAAAAGAATGCACATAACTCTTGCAAAGGAAGCCCAGGCTCCCACAATTCCATGGTGAATGTCATAATAAAACACAAAGGAGAAATATCTACCTCCGGGCTCCTAACAGTGGAGCTTCATCTCTCCACTGATTTCTCACTGACTCTTCAACAATATCTTATTTGAGTCCAATTAATTATCCTCTGACACATCCAACCTTTTAATATGTGGAGGCAAACCAGAGATGAGATGGCGTGTGCCAACTGTCCCTTTCTGGAATTCCTGGGGCTCTGGTTTACAAAGCAGCTTTGGAAAGTCTAAATTTAGACTCACCTCCTCCGCCTGATCAGATCCTCCCAAACCTCATGCTGTTAACTTTCAGCAAGAATTGTGGACCCCCCCCCGTGAGGTGCTGACATTTCACAGACACTGCTTTCTTCTCTCCCCTGAGCACCCAAAAACTTGTAGGAAATCCTTCTCAGGTAGCTTGCAGTCGAACAGGCTGTACAGTGCATGATTCCAGGTGGCACCATTCATATCACAGTCAAGTCCATCTGACGCTAAGGCTCGTGATCTGAGTCACCAGAGTCTATGTGAATGAAGTCCTCTAGACCAGATATCGGCACATTTTTTCTATAAAGTGCCAGAGAATAAATATCTTAGGCTTTGCAGGGCAGTCTCTGGTGCAACTACTCAACTTTGTAGCACAAAAGCAGCTATAGACGATACCCAAAGGAATGGCGTGGCTGCGTTTCAATGAACCTTTACTTACAAAAATAGGTGGAGGGCTGGATTTGTCCAGGGGGCTGTAGCTTCCAATTCCTGCCCTAGGTTATGTAGGAACATCCTCTAGCTGGTTCCCCAAGAGCCACTGGAGAGTGTTGTGACCCAGGCCCCTGCCAGCTCTAGCTGCTCTGTCCTCTCTCTCCCATTCTCAGTCTTCCTGTTGCCCCTCACATGCGCACTATCCCAGGTCTGCCCCCTGACACACTCAGGGAGGTACCCTGAGCTTGGACCCCACCCGAGGCTTAGTTCAGCTCACCTGTAGGTTTCATGTGCTCGGGGCCCAGCTCTATGCTTTCCACAAGCTACCTCCTAGTTCTGTGATTCTGTGGTGCTGTTGTTATCCGTCACTCCTAAACCGCACTTGCATTTTAAGAGGCCTTCTGAAGAGGTGGGGAAGACGCCATGATGAAGACTGGGTAAGTACACTAACTGAGGGTTAACCATGGGCCAAGGGCTCTGCCTAATTATTTCAGTCGGGTCTCAGAAGAACCCTATAAGGTAATCATTATTCTTCAATGTAGCCTTTAGAGGGAAGAGACTTGCCTAAAGCCACACCCCTAGCTAGTGATGAATCTGGGATGTAAACTCAGGCCTGACTCCAAAGCCCACGCTTCTCATCACCAAAGCTCATGATCTGGGCCCCCATAGCTGGCTCTCACCATGAACCATTGGCTCAGTGTGACTTCTTGGGCCTAGTGAAGGACAAGTTTGGGGTAGGCACACTTTGTAGTACCTCTCAAATTAAAGTAAGAAGTACTCACTTTTCAGCCTGTGTTCAGTCCCAATGTGGAGGCCACGGTTAATAAGCCCACTTCATGGGAAGAGAAATTGAGAACTACAATGTCAAAATGAGATTAAGAGTAGAGGAAAAAAACCCATCAAGTGCAAACAACCGTAACACTGTTATCCAACTGTAAACCTCAAATACACCAGAGTCTGTGGCTGCAGGGACTGCCCATCCTAGTAGTGAGCTGAGCTGACCATTCGCCCAGCTGGCTAACTCGCAAAGGCCCTGGAATCCAACACTGGCCACCGACCCAGGAGCCATTCCCACTTCCTCTGGACAAACTGAAACCAGGTCTGGGTCAGTCATTGAGCTGCTGAGCCCAGCGCAGGGGTGACTCATGGTGGGTCGACACCAGGGTTTCTGAACCTCAGCATGATTGCTATTTTGAGCCAGATCATTCTTAGCTGCACGGCTGTTCTGTGCACTGTAGAATGTTTAGCAGACTCCCTGGCCTCTATGTATAAGATGTAAGTAGCACCCCCAGTTGCGACAACCAAAATGTCTGTAAACATTGAAAACTATCACCAGTGGAGGAGGCACAAAATCCTCCTTGGTTAACAATCACTGACCTAAATGAGCAGTTTCCAGTAGAGACAGTATTGGCATCTGAGAAGAAGAGTTATTTATCTCGTGGAGCTGTACAGTGTACTATGGTTGAAAGTTTAGCAGCCCTGGTCCCAACTCGCTAAATGCCGATAGCACTTCCCGGTTGTGGGACAGCCTCACATATTTCCAAAATCCTAGGGGCTAATGGTGTCTCCCATACCTATCATCCCTATTGAGGGCCATGAATCTAAGTCAATCGTGGTAATCCAATTCCTTTTTGGCAGTCGCTGGTTTAAGGGTGGTCATTTGATCGACTTCTGGACAATAAGCTTGAAAAGAAAGTCCACTGGGGGCTTTAGGGAAAATGTTTTCCTCCTCTACTCCCTGTCTTTGACTGCAGTTGTGGGAGGAAGTGGGGTTGGTGCTGCAGCAGGCATCTTGAGACCACGTGGGGACAAGCCTGGGGACAAAGGCCAGCACCCTGTAGTTGTCAGATGAGCCTGGGGCTTTGTTGAGTAGCTGAGCCAAGCCTGGAAAGGCCTACCTCCAGTTTTCTTGCCAAGTGAGATTATCAAACGGTTAAGACATTTTTACTGTGTCTTATTTTTTTTTTAACTTGAAGCTGAATTATTTAATGATAGTAACTAGCTAGGTGCATGGTTAGTCTAAGTGGGGAATTAAGAGATGTATTAAACATATGGCTTCTGACCTGAAGGAGCTTCTATTCCTATAGGGAGAAAAGAACCACAACCATGATAATTACAGAAGCAAGAATAGTCAGGAGCTAACAACATGATTCCCACTGCAAGTGGAGCAGGAGTCAGGAGTAGGCAAATCAGAGAAGGCTCCTGGGGGATGTGGAAGGCAGCTCCTGAGATGGCCACCAAAGATTCTCCCCTCCTGGCTTCAGGCCCTGCATAAGCCACTCCCCCTAAGAGGGTGCTGGATTTATTGACTCACTTCTAAGGAACAGAATATGGCAGAAGTAATGGGACGTCACTTCTGAGATTGGGTTATTACAAGATTGTGGCTTCCACCTTCGGTGATCACTCTCGGGGGAGCCAGGGGCCATGTCATGAGGCAGCCGTGTGGGGAGACCCACGTGAGTTCTTGGAAGCAGATCTTCCCCGAGGCGAGCTTTGAGAGGACTACAGCCCAACTGAAGTCTCACAAGAGACCTTGTGTCACAGGCATCTGGCTAAGCCATGCCCAGATTCCTGACCCACAGAAACTGTGACAATAAATGCTGTTTAACGCATTGGTTAAGAGTTGGCTTGGGACGCCAGCTCTGAGCAGCAGGGCTCCGTTTCGGATCCCACATGAGGGCCAATAACGCTGAGCCTTCTACAGCTAAGATGGTGAGCAGCAGCTCGACCTGGAGCTGGGCTGCCGTGAGGCGACGGCGTAGGCTGCAGTGGGGCTGGCTGGCAGCTGGCGTGAGCTTTCGTGAGCTGCTGTGAGCAGCTGTCCAATGGCCGGCCAGCAACTGCCTCACCCGGGAAGAGCGCAATGATAATACCAACATGGGCCAGTGAAGTGATGTCCTCCATAACTAGACTGAAGAACAAAAGGACAGCAACTTGTCTGTTCCCCTTCCCCGATTTCCCAATGCTGTTCCCCTCCCCCAATTCCCCAATAAAATCTTAAAATAAATAAATAAATGCTGTTTAAGCTGCTAAATTGGGAGATATTTTTTACATAGCAGTAGATCACTAATGGGAGGAGGGGGGCTTGGAGACCTGTAGTTCTTGATGTTTCCAAGATGGCAAAGAGGCAGACTTGGCCTGAGACCCTGAAAAGTCCTTGGGCCAGGGTCCTGGGTCTTCTCTAGCTTGGATCTCATCAGATTCCAGAGCCAGACAGAATCTCAAGGAGAGAAGGTACCTTACCCCTCTCTTTCTCACTGATGTAGCACCAGGGCTTAGCCCTGTTTTGCATATAGGAAGGAGTCAATAAATAAATACCAGGGGAGACAGGAATGCTGACATATTTGCATAAGATTTTAGTTATGACAAAGTATGACCCAAATGGAAAGATAAATGAAAACCGTGTCCCTGAGGTCTAGAAAAGCAAGCTTTTGAATCTCACAGAATGGGTGAGGGGTGCGGGAGGGGGGTCCTGGCGAAGATGCCACACAGGCCCCCAAAGAGCACAGTGACTGGGAGGCGTTTCCTCACCAAGGAAGGAACTGCTGGTGCCAAGAGACTCAGCTGGGTTTGTAGTGCTCCCAGGGATTAGAAGAAACAACTCTTTCTGGTCTTTCAGCTTTTGAGTACCTCTCCCTCAACCCAGGAGGTGAGCCGGCTGGAGGAGTTCACAGGAAGTCACCTGCCCATGCCAGGAAGCCCTTTCTCTTTGCAGAAGCCCAGGTGCGTGGCAGATGGCTGCTCCTAATGTGCTCAGGCTGCACTTCCTATGCCCCGTGCCTCTCATGCCCGGGTCCTGGGTAACCCTTCACACACCAGCCGGCAGGGCAGCAACTGACCCAAGCCAAAAGCACTGCTTAGTCTAAAATAAATACGTCTCCAGCAGGGGGCCACTGACAGGCACTGATCCCCAGGCCAGGCCCCAGCGTGCAAAGGTCTGAACGTCCCTGGGAGGCAGGGATGCCACCCACTCTGGCTTGTTTACCTTATATTTTCCCCCCAGAACATGCGGGTGGGGACACTGCCCAGTAAGAAACAGGAAGGGAGCCCTGTTTATTTGATCTCACCTTGAGGGGGTGAGAGGAGAGGTACTGAGGGCTGGAAGAAAAAGTGAGCAGAAGGAACATCAGGCCCTGGGGTGGCGATGGGGAGTTACCTCCTCCCCCAAAAGCAAACTTGGGGAGCGTTCAGTTGAGTTTTTGCTCTGCTTTTTCTCTTGAAACTTACATAACCAGCCAAGGAGAACAAAGACTTCCCAGGCCTCCCATCAATACCAAAATAGCACAGGGAGAAATTCTGGCGGCCTCACTGGAGCTCCATGCCCGCGTCAGTACAAAACTGGGGAGACAGAGCAGTCTGGGTCCCTGCGTGTGAAGAGTGGGTGCTGGTCGCCACGGGAACAGCAAGGGCTGCAGAGGCTGCACCTGCCAAGGATGGAGCCTGGTGTCCGACTTCCGGATCACAAGGGTGTGAGGGGGGGGTGTGCATGCCAGTATTTAAATCCTTTGGCTTTTAGACGCTTTCTTATATTTGACCTTCGTGGGTTCAAGGGGAAACTTCTTATTTTCCCCCTTTTAAGGAACGAAGCCTGGGATCGCAGAGGATGTTGGCTGCTTTCAAAATGTAAATCAGAAGAGTTATGACTTCAGTGGCTAAGTAAGGAGAGGTCCCCTTTGGGGCCTGCTTGGTTTGCACTGTGCTCTAAAGGGCAGAGCGCCAGCCAGGGGCTCAGCTCCTCAAGGCAGAGCCCACGTCGTTAATTTCTCCTTCACTTGCTTTAGCACCCATTGCCCGGTGCCCACAGGTCCCTGTGCCTTTCCTGAACTTGGAGGTTCCTTTCTGTGAGCCCATCATGGGAAAGCACAGAGTCGCTGAGCTTTGAGGTGCTCAGTGTTCAGGCCTGAGCTTTCCTGCTGAACTTTGGGGCCCGTCCATGGAACCACTTATATCCTACCTGCAGGCTCGGCCCCTGGCAGGCACGCTGAAAGTTCCTGCCTGGGTTTAGAGCTAACGGGTACAGTATTAAGTTATCTCGCTGTTAGACCAGAAATGGCAAATTTGTACCATATGTATGACTAGGGACCTGTTTTGCACCCATGGTACACACTGATAATCTTCACCCTCTCTTTCCTGATGAACGGGGAAACCAGAATTCATCTCAAATAGCACCCGCAGAGCCTCTGCCATTCGCCTGGTGCTGGCACTCAGGGTGGAGCCTGCTGTATCCACAGCATGGCTCTCTCTGACCTCAAACTCCCATTGCTACAACTGGGCTCTTGCCTTGTCCCCCAGGCACACGGTCTAACTCAGCTGGCGTTTACTGAGGGTCTACTATGTGCTAGGCATGGTCACACATGCTCAACAATGATGGACTTAAATTTCACAACACTATGGAGTAGGTTTAGCGTTCCCCTAAGCGAATAAACACAGCACGTGCCTCGTGCACAGGAGATGTCAATCTCCTCCTCGTCCTTCCATTTTACAGACTTGGGGTGACTTCCTCAAGATGACACATTAGAAAGGGGTAGAGCTGGGGTCCTAATCTCACCCTGATTCCAGTACCAGTGCATCTGTCATCTCCCGCCGAGGCTTCCTGTTTCCGAGGTCCTCCCGTCTCCTCCCCCACCTCCCCAACCCCTCTCATACTTGAGTACCTGCTTTTGTATTTCTGGTTTTCCCAGTTTCTTGGAAGAGAAGGATTTATTTTGCTCCCTGAATTCATCTTGGGAACTGACATCCCTTCTAAACTTCTCCAGCCTCGGATCTCATGGCTTCCTTGACTCTCCACATCTCCCATTCAAAATGTCTTTCAGTCACTGAAAATGTCCTGTTCTCCCTTGCTTCCGAACCTCCATGCATGCTGTTTGCCCTCTTCTTCCCCTGGCCAATTCTTACTCATCCCTTAGGCCTAAGTTTAAATGCCCCTTCATCCAGGAAGCCTTCCTGGATGCTCCTTTCTCGTCCCAAACTAGCTTTATCTGTCAGACTGTGTCCCCCTGTCTTCCCTGTCTCATGTCACTTTTCTCCCTTTCTCTTTCAGCTTTAATTGCTTGTCTTTGGTGTTTGACGGGAAGGGACCCCAGTGAGGGCAGGGACTCCCATCGTCTGCATCACTACAGCCCCAGTGCCTAATTCCTAACCAGTCAATAATAAAGAATAGAATTTGGGCAGAACAAATACATTCTGAAAAGTACCATGCTCCAGACCATTGTGCACAAATTCTGGTTTGCAATACGCTGTTACTTGCTTCTTTCCTCCCTGTGAGACATGCCAACTAGATATAGCATTTCAAGGGTCTCGTCGGATTCTAATTCTGCATTCATCCCCTTTAAATTTCAGAGTCCTTGACTTCCTTTCACCGTCCCTGCTTCTCACACAGTCACCTGGCCCATTATCCAGCGAATGTACGCACGGCTACCTCCTATTAGTCCCTTGGAGGCTAATCATTGAAGGGGTTGTGCTCAGAGGTACAAAGAAATCATTCGTAGGGCAGAAAAAAATGTCCCTCTCCTGGCAACTGCATTTCCCTGTTCACCAATGACAGAAGTGGTATTTCAACAGCTCAGGTGACAGCAACAGTCCCCAGACCCCACGGGGCTGGCAGAGCTGAGGACGGAAGCCATGCACTGGAACCAGGAGGCCTGGTTTCTAGTCCTGCCGCTGCCTGGGAGACCTCGGACAAGGAGTTTCAGATCTGTGAAGCGGGAATAACCACACTGCCTCAACTTACTCACAGGGATAAGAACAGAGGCTGGCAATACCGATATACTTTCAAAAGTAGAAAGCACAAATTAGAGATCACTCATGACCACAGCCCACTTATACTAAAATTAACAATTTCCATGGTGATGTTAGCTGGGCTTCTAGGGGGTTGGGAGCGCTCCCCTTTCTCACCCCTTAGGCTCAGACCTTCACACTCCTCCAACAGTGAGTGGCCTCCACTTGCGAAGAGGTGAGTATTGGCTCCACCAGCCATTACACACATGCCTTGAGTCCTCGCTTTTTCTTCTTGGCGGGGGGTGGGGTGGGGGGGTGGGAGTGGGGTGGGGGATGTAGGATTGGGGAAACTTTAGGCTAAATTATCCCTATCTAATTAGGTAATGAGGATGGAGCCCTTCTGAGTGGGATTAGTGCCCTCTGTTGATAGAGATCCTTGAGGGCTCTCTTTCCATCTTTCTGCCATGTGAGGACACAGTGAGAAGCTGGCCGTCAGCCAACCGGAAGAGGGCTCTCACCAGAACCCGCCCATGCTGGCGCTCTGATCTCCGACTTCCCAACTTCCAGAACTGTAGGAAATACATTTCTGTTATTTATATGCCACACAGTTGATGGTACTTTTTGTTTTTGTTTTTAAAGATTTTATTGGGGAATTGGGAGGAGGGGAACAGCGTTGGGGAATCAGGGAAGGGGAACAGACAGGTAGACAAATTGCTGTTTTGTTCTTCAGGCTAGTTGTGGAGGACGTCGCCTCACTGGCCCATGTTGGTATTATCATTGTGCTCTTCCCGGGTGAGGCAATCGGTTGCCAGTCATTAGTCGGCCGCTCACAGCGGCTCCCCCGTAACTCACACTGGCTGCCAGCCACTCATGTAGCTCACGCCAGCCCACTGCAGCCCCGCTGCATGCAGCCTACGCCGTCGCCGGCGACTCACAGCAGCCCAGCTCCAGGTCGAGCTGTTGTTCATCATCTTAGCTGTAGAGGGCGCAGCGTCACTGGCCCTCATATGGGATCTGAACTGCAGCCCTGCTGATCAGAGCTGGTGCTCCCAAGCAAGCTCTTAACCAGCTGAGCCACTCGGCCGGCCCTGATGGTACTTTTTTACAGCAGCCCAGATTGAGTAAGACACCGACCAAGTCCATGATGACGAGGCCATCGCTCTGTTCTAACTTACTGAACTCTGCCGCCATGTGTCCAAAGCCCTCTCTCTTCTGCTCTCCTTGTGCCTTCTTCACTGAAAGGTTTTTAGACCCTGAGCGTCAGAACCGCACGCTACGGAGATCACATCGTAAGAACATGGCCCATTGGAGAGGCAATATGTGCTGTTGGGTGCTTGCTTTTTCCCCTTCCTCCTCGCTCTAGCAGGAGAGATCCAGGTGGTGGCTCTCAGAAATAATGAATCCCAGGCAAACCTGTGAGGGATTCCACACACAAACAAGCCTCTTACGTCTTGATGGTCAGGGCCCTGTGGGAGGCATCAAACCCTACTGGACACGGAAGAGGGAGGGAGGAAGTGATCAGCCTTTAGATTACGAGCTCCCTGGAGAAGACAGATGGCCCCACTGCCTGTGAGAGGAGGGGAGGAAGGTTGGGAAACAAAGCAACAGAGGAAGAGGAACCAGGGAGGTGGGCAATGGACTGATGAGCCTGTCCTTCCCCAACCCTGGGGTTCTCAGGTAGATGACACAAAGAACCAGACTCTCCCTACATGGTGAAGCTGGGTTTCCTGCCAGCTGGCAGGTGCATTCTTAGCTGGTTCTGTTCCACTCGGAGAAAAATGACTACCCTGGCCTTCAGGTTCAAATCAGTGCCAGGTCAGTTCATATTAACTGTAGTAGGAAGCGACACACCCTCCACTGCCAGGTGAGGAAACTGAGGCCAAAAAAAGTGAAATGACTCTTCCGAGGTCACTCAGAGAGTCAGGGACCAGGCTTTGTAGGGTGCCCAGGCTGCTGTCTTTTTGGAACGGGCCATTCCAGGCATTTCTTGGGCCTTGGGATGACCTTGTGGCTCACCCAGTCTCCCTCCATCCAATGAGCAAGGGGATCCTGGCCCAGCTGGCAGAGAGCTGTGCATGGAAAAGACCGGCTAGCTGCAAAAGAGCAGCTCTTCCGCCTCGAAGAACTAATTATTCTATATCAGGAAAAAAAATTAAAGTCACACATGGACCATGTGGCAGCAGCTGCCAGCCTTCCCAGCTAGAATCCTGTCCCTTCACTGAGAGCAGAGCTGGGAGCCAGGCTGCCTCTGGGGGTGGCGGGTGGAGGGGAGTGTGAATGGGTCCCTGTCCTGACTGAGGATGTGCAGGGCTGGTACTTAGTGCAGTGCCCCGCCTCTTAGCCAGTGTTTGCTGCCTAAGAAAAGCTCCAATTTCATTTGGTCTAAGGAGAGCTGGACCCCGTAAGGCCAGGAGCAAGAGACACCTCTGGCTATTGGGGTATAACCAAGACAGTAAATGAAGCACAGGGATGTGGACACTCTTATGCCTCTGCATCACAGAGAAACCAAACACTCGGAATTCTCATGACACAAGACAAGGTCTGGGCCCAAGTTGGGAGAGCAGGGTTAGAGAGGAGGAACTAGGGAGAGAGAGAAAGAAGGGGATCAGGGAGGAAGAATGAGGAGAGAGAAAGGGAGAGGAATGGGAAGAAAGAGGGACCCCACCTTCATTCCCAGGTGACTGCCTGCTTTCTTCTTGAGTTGTCTGGCTGTTGTTAGCACTTGGCACACACAGACCATCCTCAATGCCCAGAAACCTTAGCCACACACACCGATAAAGTCCTCATTGCAGAAAATGCCGGAACCTTGACAACAGCAGCCGCAGCAGCATGGCCAACACAATACAGTGCATTAGCTTGACAAATGTAATCGTGCCGGCAGCCAAGAATTCCACAGTTCTCTGAGGTACAGGGAGTCCTGGGCCAGGAACTGGATTGTACCTGCACAGCGTAGTTAGCTGAAAACCCGGATCCGGGCCAGCACGCCAGCCGAGGCAGTGAGAGTGCTTGGGCTGGACGGTGACGCAGTAAAGCATTCCTTTGCCTCTCCCTTTCGCTACACACTCCAGATAAAGGAATCGAATCTCAGGGTTTAATGAGTTCTGAAAAACCAGCCCTAACCAGTCTCTATCCCCTTGTTACGTCCTAGAGTCCTCATGTGCCCGGAACGAGAAGGATGTCCACAGGTCTGGGCAGAGGACTGCCTGGGAAAGGTCTCAGCCTCTTCCAGGTTTATATGCAGCCCAGCCTCCAAGCCACCCTGTGGGAAGAAGGCTACTTGATAGATAGTGTCCTCAGTATCTATTAATGCCGTGAGGCCAGGGCACATTGGGGCTCATAGCAGCAGGTAAGGCTGCTGGCTGGCTATGCATCATGGCTAAAGCTGCCCTCTAGAACATGTGGGAGGAGGGGGTGAGATAAAAGCTGGATAGTAAGAGGGGTGGATGGAAGGAGCTGCCTTCTCCTGCATGGGTCATCTCTCACTTAGAGAGTCAACTGAGAGATTACTGCTCACTGAGGGTGGTGGGAGGGGACAGACCCTTCCAGTGAGAGCCTTCTTGGTAAAAAGAAGGTTGCTTTTAGAGTAAGGCTTTATAGTGCCAATGACAAAACCCTTTTCTTTTTTCCAGTAGCAACATAAATTGTTTTTCGTTCTGTATCTGTTGCACCCACCTAAGTTGCAAATGAGGATCCCAAGAACTTAAGAGGCCTGACCTCAGAAAGACAATGGGGGTCTCATTAGGATTGAGCCAAGGGTTCCCTCCTGCAAGAGTTCTGATCAACCAGAACTGGGGGTCTGGGGCCAGAAATTAAAGCCCAAGCTCCTCACAGCCTCCACATCAGACCCGCATTTGTCTTCCTGCCTCGTGTCCAACCACTACCCGGACCGCAGCCTCCCTGGTCGAAGTGATCGCCCCTGATTCACCCCGTTCCCAGCACACACAACCCGTCTGCTAGTGATGCTGTTCTCTTTGTGCTCCTGGAGCAACCCTACTCATGCTGTGCCCACATGTCACCCTGCCATCTTCAGAGCGAACTCTTCTCCAAGCTCACGGAGCACAATGCCTACACCTGGGGCAGTAATCTCATGGAACGGTACCTCTCTAGGGGTCCTTCCCACTCAACCGGGAAACCCAAGAGTAAAAGCACAGCGGCTGGTTCATCCTATATCCTCAGCCTTGTACAGTTTCTGGCATACAGCAGGTGCTCAATAAAAAGCTGAGGCACATATAAAGAGACAGGGGTGGGAATGGAGCTAGTGGAAAATATATGGGAGAAGTGCTTGGGGAAGTGATTCTAAAGATGCGTTCCCCTGGAGGGGTGGCCTGCCGGTGGAAGCATGGTCAGCTCTCCAGGACAAGAACAGAAAGTTCAGGTGCAATGACACAAGGGGACGGCTGCATGGGTGAGCACTGAAGACCAGGCTGGGCTTACAGACTGCAGTGGGACAGCGGCCAGGAATTGTGGCAAAGGTGTGGGTGATGGTGAGGTCAGGTGGGGGCTGAGAGGAGGTGTGGAAACAATTGATTTAGTAGGAGTGTTGGAGAGAATCCAGCAGAACTGAAAGAAACTGGGATCAGAGATGGGATTTTTCTGGTAGAATCCTGGTAACTATATGCTTTCTTAAGCACACACTGAAGGCAGGGTATCGTCAACATGGTTAAAACAGACCAGCCTAAGCAAAAATAAACCCAGAGAGTGACTGCATGCCATGTCCTCAGGGGTTCATTCTTTTGTTCCTTTCTCCTGGTTTTCAGATCATCACACTGAAAATCTCAGAATGCTTAATCCGGGTTGTGTACCTAGACTGCATACAAGCCACCGCCTCAGGTTCACTCGTCGACTTCCTTCTTTCAGGAACTGTAAGATATCGGATAGCTGAGACTTCTGTGTATGACCCGTGTTGCTAATTCTTCCGAAAGCCTCAGCTGCCGTAGACAGTTCTTTTATTATTTGGTAGCCCCATGGATAGCAATAAAATTAAAATGAAAACACATTTGCAAAGCAACTTTCCACTGTCCAAAGCACTTGCATATTATTTAATATTTAATGCTTTCATGTAATATTTACTAGGCGTTGTTAAGGTGCCAGGCCATGGGGACTTGGGGACAAATAAAGCAGACACAACCCCTGGCCCCATGCAACTTACAGTCAGGGGTGAAGGGGCAGACATGACCCAAACAATGACACAAACTGTGCCTATGTATGATGACAATAATGATAAGCTTTTGATGGCAAAGTACAGGATGCTACAAGCGGGGGTGACAAGGAGACAATTACTTTGGGGAAAAGCGGCAGATTCCCTTGAAGAAGCGACATTTAAGTTAAGGCATGAACAGTGAGTAGAGGCTAGCCAGGAGGTGGGGTGGGGAGAAGGGGAGCACTCTGGGTGGGGGACCAGAACCATGAGAGCCTTGAGAAGTCTGATGATGGAAGAACAAAGATGGTGAGTGGGATGGACCTGCTGGGTGATAGGTGTCACATAGGAAAATGAGGCTGGAGGGGTTGGGAGCACCTATCGTTCCCTGCAGGAGGGCCGCCTCCCAAGTGCTGCCTGGTCTGAAGATGCCGGGCAGCCTGCGGAGGGCGGCCCGCTGCAGGTCCTCTGACAGTTCTTGCACAAACCCACAGGCCAAGGTTCTGCCTTGTCTATGCTCGGGTGGTCTGAGCTGAGCCCACCCTACTCCACTCCATGCTCCTGGTGGGACCCTTCAACTCTGACTGGCCAGGTGTGCTCCCAGGTATCAAGGACACACACAGGTGCAGAGCAGAACAAAGCGACCCCAATCACTAGAAAATAGCCAAGGGTAAATGACCCTTGTAGTGCTCCCATGAATTTTTTTATGAGGAGCCTCCTGTAATTTGCTGGAGACTGCTGGGAGGAGGCAGCCTTCATGGAGTGAGGCTTCAGGGACCACCTGGGCTTCCGCTGGGGTCTCCAGGAGACGGTGATTCTAAGGTGCCGTGGAGTGGAGAACCTTTGGCTTATGAAAACACTCTGGGTTCAAGTCTGACCTTTGCCACTAATAGATTATATGACCTTGAGCCTCAGTGCCTACATCTGTTCACCAGAATATTAACGCTTTCCATAGTCATCCCACAGGGTTTTTGTGACAGTCAAAAACAATAGGCATGAAGGCAGTATGAAAAATAAAAATGTCACACAAAAGACTGCTGAAATAATTACCACCTAGATGTTCTTCACCTTCTCACACTGAATAATAACAACAGGTAACAACGTACTTTTTAACTTCACAATGATATTCCTAGGAACATAGCAGTATTGCCTCCATGTTACAAATGGGGAAACTGATGCACCTGTTGGTGAAGGAACCTTCCCAAGCACACCCAGGTGGGAAGTGGCGGGGTGGGGCTTCACACCCCAGCAGGCTGCCTCCAGGCCCCATGGCCCTTACCATTAGGCTGCCAGAGTGAATTCAATGTCCCAGGACACTTCACCCTAAGAGCTGCCCCAGGAATCAGGATGAGTCGGTGTGCTAAGTGGCACCACTCAATTGCCAGTCGCTTGCCATGTACCCCTTGACAAGGGACTGCCTTTCTCTTGCCTCCATTTCCTTTCGTGACCAGGGGTAGCAATCAGATTAATGCGCTCGTTGTAGAAAACCTCAAGAAAGATAACTGGCTCCCGCTGCTAGTATCAAATGGCTATAGTGTTTAATAATCACATAGTAGCAGGATACTGGGTGGGTTCTCACAGGCCCATCCCTCCTGCAACCCAGCACAGCAAAATCATCCGCCAACTTGGAAAGCTCATGGTGCTCTGCCAAGTTCTAGGGCCATTTTGGACAGCACATTGGCCTTCATCCCGAATCTTTAATCCCATAGCTTTAAATGTTCTGCAGAAAACTCCCTCAGCTTCCAGCTCTTTTTTTTGTTTTTTTTTGTTTTGTCATATCCCACCTTTCATCATCATCTCTCTCTCTCCCACTTTCCCAGGCACCCCCATTCAGCACCCTTGTCTCCTGCTGCCCCATCTTCCCTTTCCAGATGGTTCTCCCTGAGAACCCTCAAACCATCTCTTATTCTCCACTGCAACCCTGAATAGTAGCATCCCCTCAGAACAGCCACTTGGGAGTTTGGAATAGGGGGTGAGGTGAGAGTGGGTGGGAGGATAGGAGGAACAGCCAATCGTAGACATTGGAGAAGCAACATCTATCTGGATGGGTCCAAGGTCACTTTCTGTTCCTTTTCTTTCTCTGCAGAGTCCTATCTACTGCCTTCTCAAACACCCGGCTCTTCCTGGCTGGTGCCTATATAAGGATTTGAGCCCAGCTGTCTATACTTCTGTGTGACTAACACGCCGGGTTCCCTCTCCCAGGGGATCTGCATTTAAGCTTTGTCTCTAACCATAGAATGAAAACCTGTGTCCTTGTTGGAAGAGGTTAGGCATCACCTTGGCTATTTGAGGGAATTGTAAATTGACATTCTAGAGGTTATTTCCTGGGATACTGAGAGAACGAGAAGAGTGGGTCAAGGAGTCCCTCTGAGCACGAAGGGGAAGGATAATGTAACTAAAGCAGCGCCCCACCCCACAAAGCACTGCTTGCTATCTGTTCTTCCTGCTCAAATAACTCCCAAGTCTTTTGCTTGCATGACTGAACAGGTTTGGGGCCCTCCGGATACCAATGACAGGTGTGACTTTGTTCCCAGCCATCTAGCTGATCCTAGCCACTGAGTGGTTCCAATCTGGTGATTACCTTCCCTTCTCCCATCAGCCCCCTGCCAACAGATCTCCTCAGCTCCGTCAACCTCCCCAGGTGTTATTTACACAGGGAGGCTGTTACCAGGGCAACCAAACGTGGACATTATTTTACGCTATCATATTCTGCTCTTCCCTTCCCACTTCTCCCCCCTACCCAGATGAAGCAAGGTCTCCTCTGCAATGCAGAAACCCGCAATCTTCTTGAACGCAAGTCCTACTGGGAGGCAGCTGCCGGGAGAGGGGAAGGCACCTTAGACGCTGTACTAAGGTGTGGACCAAGCAGTCCATCTCCCCTTCCACTTAGATGGCATTAAAATGATAGTGGGGGGTGGGGCTTTAAGTCAATATAAACCCTTAACAATGAAGAGAACAGGATGGGATACAACTGGAAGACAGGGGACTTCAACACATTCTGAAAGTTTGAGAATTTGGAAGTCTCAGCCCAGAATGCACGGTGAGGGTGGGGGGCAGGTGGAGAGCAGCTGAAGATGCTCATGGCTTCACTGACACCTGAGAGGCCCCAGGATGAGGTCAACAAGCGGGTGGGAGGGGCCTGAAGCTGTGGAATTATGGGAAGGTTTGCACGTGTAACCACTGGGAGCCCTTCCCCACTACCCCAACTCCTAGCATATAAAAGCAGGCAGTTCCTACCTCCCTACCCTCCCCATCCTCTTTGTTTACCCCTCAGTTTTTAAACCCTTCAACCTCTTCTTAAACTCCAAGTTGTGAAGGGGCATTGCTGAGAGTTGCAATGGAGAAGAGGGGCGGGATGAGAGTTCGTGAAGACGGGGGTGTTTTTCTGTTTTGTCTTACAAATTCATCAAGTAAATGCTATTTGCTAGTTAGTTGTCAACTATTAGAATCTATCTATAGATAAATATGTCACAAAGAGTAAATGTCATCTACTTTGACATGTAGAAGAAAAGATTCAGTAGAAAAACCATTGGGGAGGTGGATGGGAAAAAAGAAGGAAAAGAAACATATCCTCATACTGAGTTGAGAGCTACTGCTGAAAGTTGATGGAAAGAGAAAGGACATTAAAGGATGAATATAGGCACTTGATGTTAAGGACAGTAACTATAAGCTCTTTAAAAAGTGATAATTATTATCAAAATCAAATGAAGACGCTGACCACAATGCTTACATTCTAGGGAGGGAAGTATTAAGTAGTCATGAAAAAAGAAAACAAAAAACAATACATGACATGGTATCACATTATTTAATGGGCAGGCAAGCAGATTTGTTCTTTCTATTTAAATGATTTCTCTCTCTCATTCTTAACGACAACAAAAACAAGCAACAGCAAAACACTAAAAAAGCAGGTGAAGAATATTATGTAGAGATAATGCAACTAACCAACAAAACTAAAGAAAGAAATACTTAGGGCTGGCCGACTGGCTCAGTTGGTTAAGAGCTCATTCAAAAGTGCGAGCTCTGAGCAATAGCAGTTCAAGTCCTGGCCCAAGCTGAGTTGCCACTGCCAACAGGTGGCAGGATGGCTCAGCTTAAAAAAAAAAAAAAAAGAAAAAGAAAGAAATACTTAGAAGTTTGGGGTCGGGGATGGAAGCTTTTCTTTATAAGTCTTTTGAAAGTTTAAAAAAAAACAAACATGACTTGCATTGATTAAAATTAGAAAGACCTGTGAGTCACCCACTTACTGTCAATCTCATGGTCACCACAGCAAAGTGGGCAGAAAGCTTCAGAGATGGGAGGCTGTCTCTGTCCCATGGCACAAGATGTCTGGAAGGACCCAGTTCAAGCGGTGCTGTTGAGGAGGAAAGGGGGCACTTGATGACAGCGGCCTGCGGACATGCTTTGGAGAGCCTGTGCCTCCTGTCAGTGGCTGGGCTTTTCCCTCATGGCCTAACCCATCCTTATCCTTATCTCCTTCAGGTGCCCTTGATATTTTAACCCATTGATTCTCAAACTCAGAGGCCTATTAGAACCAAAGCTTTTAAAATCCCGATGCTTCAAGAGAATGAGGTTTGCATGTGTAACCACAGATAGGGAGAAAATATTTGCAAAAGGCATACCTGAAAAAGGACTGTTATCCAAAATACTCAAAGAACTCTCTTAAAACTCAAAAATCAGGCCGGCTGAGTGGCGCAATGGTTAAGAGCTGGCTTGGGACGCCAGAGGGCCCCGGTTTGGATCCCACATATGAGGGCCAGTGACACTGCCCTCTACAGCTAAGATGCTGAACAACAGCTCAACCTGGAGCTGGGCTGCCGTGAGTCACCGGCGACGGCATAGGCTGCAGCCCCTGTGGCAGTGGGTTGCCATGGGCTACTATGTGTAGCCAGCGGCCAGCGTGAGCGGCCAGCAGCCACAGTGAGCGGCCGTCCAGAAGCCATCGACTGATCTGCCTCGCCCGGGAAGAGCGCAATGATGGTGCCAACTTGGGCCAGTGAAGCAACGTCCTCCACAACTCGACTGAAGAACAAAATGACAGCAACTTATCTGTTCCCCTTCCCCCAATTCCCCAGCGCTGTTCCCATCCCCCCAATTGCCCCCCCCAAAAAAAGGAATTCTACTTAATGCTTCGCTGTATTTATATTTATAGGACAAAGCTGCTCTTGAAAACAACTTCCTGATAATTCTGACAACTTGGGTTTAGGCAATTTCTTGAAGCTTTTCTTCGCTAAATATGTTGGGTGGTTGTTTTATAAAATAAGATAAAGGACGGAAGGCAAAATGCATATTCCAGCGAACTTGATCTAAACCAAATCTGGAGTCAGTATTTAGTAATTTAATTTAAAATGATCAATTGAGCAATGGCCCCAAACCTATTCCCTAAAATCCCCTGGGTGGAATTCTTGAGCTCTGGTGTGCTCTGGTGCGTAGGCTAGCCTTGTGACCTCCAAGTAAATTTCCTCTTCCCAAATATGCAAGAATGTGGTTCAGGTGACAACCAAACAGCAGCCAAACAGGGTGTGGGGTGGGTGTGGGTGTGTGTGTGTGAGGGGGTGATAATTAGCAAATTCATTAATTAGGATACTGCTTACCCTTCTTTTATAATGGTTGTTATTTACTCATTTTAATTAATTATTTTAATCCCCTACCTTCTATTAAAACCACTAATGGTCATTAGTATATGCTATTATGTTTTGGGGAGACACAAATATATTTTGTTTTACATGTAAAAATGTAATTGATATAGAATTTCATGTCTGAAGTGTTCTCAGAGGTAATGTTGCAAAACACCTTTTTTGAAAAACAAAATCTTACAGGGAACCAAATACATCCAATGGAGAACTTGCTGACAGCGATTGAGCACTTATTACAGGATACACACTGGATTATGATATTTAATTTGTTCAATTTTAGTATAAATTGCAACCCTTTAATTAACAATCAATGAGAACACTAAACCTATTCTTATATAATACTTATCCAGTTTGTTTTTAAATTTTGTTTAATTGCATATTATTGAGAAATTCCCATTCACAGAGATAAGTTATGGCAAATGTGTAACAGATTTTTTTTTTCAGTAGTTCACACTGACAATCTCCTTATTTTTAAGTTAAAAAGAGATGGCAGAATCAACTTTGAAGTGGGCTAAAACTAACACATTGAGGGTTTCAGTATGTTAAAATTTGATAAACAACGTATTTGAGTGGGGTTTTTTTTTGTTATAATTCTTAAAAGAAATTAAAAATATATTTTGAAAAAGATCAAATCAAACATCTATGGAACACCTTTGAAGCACAAATTAAAAACTACTACAAATCTATACAATTTTAACAGATGAGGAAATCGAGGACCAAGAAAGGTTGGGAGGCTTGTCCAAATCCCACATTTAGGGGGGATTTAGTGACTGGGTGAGATTAGAACCAACTTCTCCTGACAAGACATCCAGGCCACGTTTTATGTTCCACGTTTCCACGAGGGGACAGTTAAGGGGATTTTTTAAATGAAAAGTGGCTCTTCCAGGTCTTCAGTGAACTAGTGAGAAGACAGAGAGAGTGGAGACTGATTTTGTGTGTCACAAACTAGACTTCTCACTCAATCAACATTATTTTTCAGGTGGCAGCTCCTATGATTGTCTTGAAATTGACAAATAATGGCCTTGGGCAATTGCGAAGTTAAGACAACATTGATTTGTGAATTTGCAAAAAAAAATTTGTTTGCTACAGGCCATGAGCTTTTTTGTGTGTTTTTTAGATACATTCATAGAAGGCTGCTCTCCATCATGTCTGCAAGTTGTCCCCTTTTCCCCCTGGCTGCTCAACCACTAACACATTCTCTCTCTCTCTC
>NW_017732086.1:677369-729115 GCF_001890085.2 Hipposideros armiger
CTCTCTCTCTCTCTCTCTCTCTCTCTCTCTCTCTCTCTCTCTCTCTCTCTCTGTTCAGGACAATGGAAGGAATGAAAGCAGTCACATTTCCTGCTCCTATGTCAAGGTCATTCATAGGACTGTTTTTGTAAACAAAAAAGAAAAATGTCCTGGGAGCCAGAACAATTGAGATTGGAGTATAAACCCAACTTTCCTTGGTGCCACATCCCAGGTGGCAGAGCATGACCCCTGAATGGTAGCACTGCAGATGGGACCCAAAGCGGGTAAAAAGCCCATCCGGTAGTGAGTCTCTAATTGTCAATTTCCTTCAAAACACTTCCTTGCTACAGGAACTTTTCTACTCCCAGTGTGGTGGTTTTGTCACTTGCCCTTTTGTTCTTACATATGTGCTCATGAAAAGATCGTGTATGTGCATGGATGCATGTAAATAACATTGGGCTGTGTCCACATTTCCCGAGGTGAATTATCTTTCTCTAATACTCACTTCCAGAATAAAAGGTTTGTGGCCATTGAAACTGTTTCTGTTAGTAGGAAGAAAGAATGTGAAGTGGCTCTAAATACCAGATACGAACACTAGTTCAGAACTCTCTTAGTTGATATTAGAGATAATCATTAACAGAGTGAAGTATATATAAATAGCCTAGATTTCCCAAAATAGACACCTTGTTCTGCTGTTGGGAGGTTCCTAATAGGGTATCCTATCATGTAAACTCATCAAGGGAGGGAACTCTTAACCATCCCAATGCCCATCAAGGAAGGACTAATTCGATCATGGTTCATTACCCAATGGGGGAGAGGGTTCTGTTCGAAAAGGACATTTAAAGATATTGGAAAATGTGCACGATATAGCACTAAGTGATAAAAGGTTATGAAATGATGCGAAGTATGATCCTATTTTTTGTCTTAAAATTATATAGAAAAGAGACTGGAAGGGTAGTCTTTCAAAATTTTGATGGGTGTCTGTAAGTGGTAGATTACAAAAATTTTTTTCCTTTATAATTTTTCCTTTGCGATCTCCTTAATTTTCTGCAATGACCATAATTTTACAATGGGAAAAAAATTGAGTAAAGGAAAAGTGGTTTGACTTTAAGTTACAGCTTTTTCCCATTTTCTCCCAACCTCCCTTAATAGAACACAACTCTCACAACCCCCTCAAATGAACAGCTGTGGAATGGAGTCCTTGCAGGGTGCAAACTACACACAGAAAAGGCAGATGACAAATTTCTGTCTTGGAACTCAGCTAATTTGGCTCAAGTGTAAAGATTTCTGCTTTCCAGGTTCACCCCCATTTCCAGCCATCAAGTTTGGCACCAGCCCCGAGGGAATTACTTTCGTTTCTTCAAGGCTGCTTACTTCTATCCACAGGCCTGCGGTGGAGGTGTGTTTGTCTCCATTCCCTGGATAGCTGAAGGGCAAGGTCAAGTCAGGTCTGGGCACAAGGGCACTCCCTTGTGACTTAGGCAGCAGCTGTTCTCCCCCATCCCCCTGGTCACCTACACGACATTCCCAGGTTGTGCTCAAGGGAGCCCCTGAGTGGATGTCCTCCTTTGCGGAGGTCAGCAGGTAAGCCGCTGGGCTGTGGATCTCTGCTGGCGACAAGCTGTAGCCCCTCAGGCGAGTTGTTTGGCATCACTGAGCCTCAGTTTCTCTCTGAAGAATGGGGATCATTAAACCTACCCTTAGGGCACTATAAAAGTTGGAGTTATGCGCTGCTGCCGCAGCTGTGCTACTGCTGCTTCAGGGTCTCCCTTCTAGAGCTCCATCTTTCTCTAACAAGGCTGTCATTTTTTTTTTTTTCATATTCATTTCAGCATGCGGGAGCAGCCTTATTAACTCAACAGCGCCACGTTACGTTTCCGCTTTCCTGGCTCATCCCGGGAAGTTCACCTCTAACCTGCTGTGACTTTGGAAAGGTGGGCTCCCAGGAGGGAAAGGGAGGCCAGAAGTAAACACAGGAACCTTCAGGGCGCAGCTGCACTTGGCAGCTCCAAGATGCCTGTTGTTGTTGGTATGAAAAGTGCTAACGCCTCAGCTCTTGAGCTGCCAGGGGGAAAGAGATGCTGCCTTACTTGGGGCACGAGGAGAAATTCATATTTGAAAGGCAAGCTAACGTCCTTGGATAAAATATGTCATGCAAGTTGGAAGGACTGTGATTTATCACAATATTTTTCTAAGACTTCAAGGCCTGCAATGTTAACTCTAGGACTGTAAACCATGCCATAAGGGATGTAAAATGGAGAGATTTTTTTTTCCACTCTAGAAATAGCTGCCAAACAGACAGATCCCACCCAATGCTCACTCGCATGCTGCCAACAGAGCATTCGGACCTCATCACTGCCCAGGAATAAAGGGATGGATATGAAGTCAGAACCGGCAGCAGGGAGTGGGGGATGGGGGAGAGCACCCGGGGGCACCTGGCATTAACCGAGTGCCTATACTGTGTCGGGCACTTTACACAACACGATGTCCTTGAAAGTGCACAAAACTCTCTTGTTATGGGCTCAATCGTGTTCCCTCTCCCCTCTAAATACGTTGAAATCCTAACCCCCAGTACCTCAGACCATAGCT
Source organism: Hipposideros armiger (assembly GCF_001890085.2). Taxonomy (NCBI): domain Eukaryota; kingdom Metazoa; phylum Chordata; class Mammalia; order Chiroptera; family Hipposideridae; genus Hipposideros; species Hipposideros armiger. The sequence goes on from NW_017732086.1 coordinate 679,938, forward strand.
ATATTTGGAGATCGAGTTACAGATAGATGAGTCTTTAAAGAGCTGATTAAGGTAAAATGAGGTGCTATGGGCGGGCCCTAACCCACCCAATATGCGAGGCGTCCTTAAAAGAAGAGATTAGGTCACAGACATGTACGAGCACAGGGGAAAGACCCTGTGAGGACACAGCGAGAAGTGGACATCGGCAAGCCAAGGGGACAAACCAAACCTGCTGACATTTTGATCTCGAACTTCGAGCCTCCAGAACTGTGAGAAAATGAATTATCTGTTGTTTAAAGCCCCAGTCTGCGGTATTTTGTGATGGCAGCCCGAGGAAACTGATACAGCCTGATATAGGTGTTATTCCGCTTTTACATATGGGGAAACAGGTACACAGAAGTAGCCTGGCTGGGGTCACATAGCTGGTAAGTGGCAGAGTCCGTCCTGAAATCCAGTCTGTGTCCTCTGCACTAGCTGGTGAAGAGTGGGGGCTTTGGAGCCAGCGTTCCTGGGTTCCAATCTGAGCTCCGCCACTTCCTAGCTCTGTAGCTTTGAGCAAGCTGCTTAATTTCACTGTGCCCAAGTTTCAACAACTGTGAAACAGAGCCACAGGAAGTCCTACTTTGTATGCCTTCTACAGGGGATTAATAAATTTAAAAATTAGCGAATACATGTATATGAAATGTAGAGTTGACCCTTGAACAACGCGAGGGGTTAGGGGAACTGACCGCCGCACAGTGGAAAATCCAGGTATAACTGAAGCTGGCCCTCCACATAGGCAGATTCCCAACCAGGGATTGAAAATACTACATGAAATAATTAGAAATATATGTATCTATGATTCTCTACACTCCAGTTCCTGTTAATATTTGGTCTCTGATCCTGGTTCAAAGCTCCTAGAACCCTTGTGATTTCCTGAGTGATAAGCTTGTCTGACACAGAGCTCCGAAATCCTTTGGAATTTCCTGGGTGATAGGAGTGTCTTTCGTTCTAATAAGGTGACTCTTGGTGGGCTCCTAGATAGGGGCAGGTCACAGACAAGACCGAGACATGGTTGGAAGCTTAGAAATTGCAGCTCCACCTCTCATTTTCCAGAGAGGGAAGAGGGGCTAAAAGTAGAGTGAAGGGTGGGTCGTGCCCACATGAGGAGGCCGCCATAAAAATCCCAAAAGGACGGATGGGGTTCGGAGAGCTTTCGGGTTGGTGAACAAGAACACATCCATGTGCTGGGAGGGTGTCGTACTCCAAAAGAATCCACAGGCACAGAAGTGCCTGTGCTCAGGGCCCTTCTGGACCTCACCCTATATACTCTTCATCTCGCTGTTCATTCATATCCTTTAATATCCTTTGTAATAGACCGGTAACCTGGCGAGTAAACTGTTTTCCTGAATGCTGTGAGCCACTCCAGAAAATTAATCGAACCCTAGTAGGGGGTTGTGTGAACCTCTGATTTATAGCCAGTCAGAAGCACAAGTGACAACCTGGATTTGTGATTGGCACCTGAAGTGGAGAAGGGCGGCCGTTTGGTGGGACTGAGCCCTTAGCCTGTGGGCTCTGATGCTACCTCCAGGTAGATAGTGTCACAGCTGAACTGACTTGTAAGACACCCAGCTGGGGTGGCAGAATTGGTCGGTGTGGGAGAAAAACCCCCCAGCGTCTGATGTCAGAAGTGTTGTGAATGACAGTAAAGGAAAACACTGTATTTCCCCTTGACAATATAAACTGTTTAGTGCCTGACACATAGTAAGTGCCCAATAAACATTATCTAATATTATTAGGACTATCATTATCATTACCGAGGATCCTTAATAACCTGGTCCAAACTTCTCATTTTACAAAATCAAAATATAAAATCAATCAATTGAGGCCCAGAGGTGGGAAATGTCTTAGAAGGTCAGAAAACCAGGTAATGGAGGTCTAGTCCAAAGTTCAGCCCGTTGTTTTGGGGAGGCTCAAAAGAACAAAGGCTTGGATGCGGGGTGTCGTTTCCAGTGGCTTTTAAGACGGGCGGAGGGTGTGCTGTGGAGTGAAAGCACAGGAGGCTGTTGGGAGTTGGAGGACTGTGATTCTGGGCCTCGTGTTCCCATCTGTAGTCAGAGGTACTCTCACACGCTCCACCCAGCCACCCCCAAGCATCACTGTGAGGCCACAGGCACTAACGTGTGAAAGTATCTGGATGACATAGGACATGGTGGCATGGGATTCAAAACAATAAAAGAGCAACTCCCGAAAACCTCTGTGGGCCAACGGGCAGAATACAGGATACACCTCTGGTCAAGACCCTAAAAATTAATATTCAGGGGAGTTCTAAAGAGGTTCAGAAACATCAAAAGATTTCCATAGGAAAGCAATTGATGGACGTGAACATTAATGATCTTCAGGAGGTTGTTGCTGAAAATGGGGCAAAGCTGACATGCCATGTGGCATGTTTTATGTCACTGTGCTGTTAGGAACCACCACGGGGGTCTCGGGCAGGAGCGGCAGCCCCTGCTTAAGAGAAGAGGGGACAGAGCTTCAGGACCAAAGGGGTCCGCAGCTGCTCGGCCTAAGCATCCAGGCGTCCAGTCAACAACTATTTACTGAGCACTTTCTGGGCGTTCTGCCCTTGGCTTGGCACTGGGAATACAAGGTGCACATCAACAGAGCCCCTGCCCTCCTGGGCTTTAGTCAGACGAGCAGAGAGACATGAGGCAAATAATCACCCAGATGGAAGGGGAGCTACAAAACTGAGGTAACCCCTTGCAGAGAAGCTATAAAAGCACAGGACAAAGGAGGTTTTAGCTGGGGCATGCGAAGCCTTCACCAAGAGAAGGGCTCTTAAGCTGAGAAATGAAGCATCAGCAGCAACTAGGCAAAGAGGGAGAGGGAGATGGGGAGAGCGTTCCTGACTGAGGGAAATGCATGTGCAAAGGCCCAGAGGCTGGAGGGAGCATGGAATTCAAGGAAATGAAAGCAAGCCAGAGGGCCCGGGGGTGCAAAGAATGTGGCAGAGAGTGGAGTGAATTAAGACTGAGAAAGGAGGCCAGACCATGGGGCCTTGTCAACCAGATTAAGGAATTTGGTGTAACAGCAGTGGGAAGTTACTGAAGGATTTTAACCAGTACATCACAAGATCATGTTTGTATTTCATAAAGATGATTCTGACTGTGGTGTGGAGAATGGATTGGTGGGGCTGGGCTGGGGTGTGTGAGGAAGTTGAGGGGATTGAACTTGCACGAGGATGGTGCTGGTGAGCGTGGAAACATCTGCCCAGATGTGAGAGATATTTATATGTAAAATCACCACACATAGGGAAGGCCTGGAATGTGGGGGAGGGAGGGAGAGAGCGAATCGAAGATGAATCCTGAGTTTCTGGTGTGTACTGCTAGACGGACCGGGATGCGAATACAAGAGGCAGGCTCCAGGCTTGTCTTAGAATCACGTTGCGTGAAGTTATGTGACATCCGCAAGGAGGACGTTGATAGGAGGCACTGACGTTTGCTGAATAGTCGCTCTATGCCAAGTAGTCTACGGGGCCCTGGAGATAAAATGATTAATAAAACAGATTCTCTGCCCTCCAATAGCTCACGCTCAGCCTTGGATGCACACTGGAGTCGCCTGGATAGTCTGACGATGACTGATGCCTGGATCCCGCCCGCAGGGAGTCTCGGCTAATTGGGCGCCAGGGTGTTTAAGAGCTCCCCCGACGGTTCTCAGTGCAGTCAAGGTGCAGAACCACAGCTCTGGAGCGTGCAAGACCCAGCATGGCCTGCATCTAATCACACCGAAAAGGGAAACAGCAAAACGACCCACAATCGCAGGCCTTAAGGATTTAGAACACAAATACTAAAGCACATGCGTGTAATGGGAATAGTGTTATTTGGATATTAAACCGATATACTTTCATCCTTAGTAATTCCTGGCTCCTAGTGGTCCCTGGCTCTCTTATTAAGAACAGAGCCTATCTAGCTGTGTCGGATGGTAGAGTTTCTCCAGTGACACACAGAGGCACCTCTTAGACCTATGAGGGAATGAAAAAACGGATGACAGCTGATCCCTTCTGCAAAAAAGCCGATGCTATAAGTCAAATATGACACAAGCAGGATGTGATCCATGCCAACAATCAAGGAACAAAATCAGCGCCCAGGACTGTCACAGAAGCAAGAGACTTCTTGTGTTCTACTCGTATCTACTTCTCTTTCCAATTCACTACAACGGACCACTCAGGGTTCTCACTCCTGGAAGTGAACTCACCTCACCCTTGAACTCACTCTCAGAGCACACATTCATCAATTTTCCTGGAAAGAAAAAAAACCTGACAGCCAGGCTGAAAAAAGTTTGCATGTGCCAGGTAAACAACACTTCCACACTATGCCAGGTGCTCTCATCACGCCCTCGTCAAGGAGCAGTGCCCACTCCTGCTCAGAACATTCCCGCTCATCTTCGCTGCAGGCTGATGGGAAGGGTGGGGTCTGTTTTCACTCAGCCTATTTGGAAAGGAGAGCAAAGGCTGCGCCTGGGAGATATGAAAAGGCGTATCTGTCCGGGAATGGTAGGGACCTGGAAAAAAAACAAACCCTGAACTTCAACCTCCAACAAAACTGCTGTTCTCCTACCTCCTGCCCCAAATTCAAACTGTGTGTTTCCTGCAGTGTTCCATGCATTCTTCTGAACACCCACAACCCATTTTAAGCAAAGCAACACCCTGAATGTGGTGGACTGTGCTTTCTACCTTAGGATGGAGAACTGACTGACTGAGAGCCAATGCTGCAGTCTCGCAGTTCTCCAGAAGTGACCGCAGATAAAAACCAAGCCAACACTTAGCATTTCATCACCAGCCATATCAACTGTCCTGAGAAGAGTAGTAAGGAGGATCAGATGGAGCCCCTGGCCTCAAGGACTTTAGAAAAAGATGTAAGGAGTTTAGATTTTGTCCCTTAGTCAGTGTGAAGCCGCTTAGGGTTTCAGAGTGATAGTATCAAAGTGTTTTAGTGAGATTAATCTGGCAGTATTGGGCCCAAGTGGCTAGGCCTGGAAAGCCACAAAACAAAAGGAGGCCGCTGACAAAAATCAAACCTGCAGAAGCCCACAGTGTTGTCAAAGATACTGGAGATGTGCTAGAACATTCTCTGAGACAGTATGTTGTGTTAATATTTAAGTCAGCTGGGGCACCAGCTCACTGCTCCAGGAAGCAGGACCTCCTCGGACCCTCCTGCCACAGCAGCTCAGGCCCAGCCTCCTCTGACCGAGCCCAGGCCTGGCTGCATGAGAACAGCTGTCCCTTCCCAGGCAGGCCCCTGTTTCCAGACAATCATTCCAGACAGATGGATGACACTTTTTCCTAAAGATTCCCAGAGAAGGGGATTCCCCAGCACCCTCGAGGAAATTCTAGACTCAAGAAGGATTTTCTTGCACTCTCCAATCGCACGCCACAACCAGCCTCTTCCCTGACCACCGAGTGCAGAAGGGCCGAGTGGTTCTTCCTGGCCACACAGACACCTGGGACAGGTGAGGAGTATGAGTAAGACATGCTTATCTCCTATTGCCCCTGGGCCCCAGACGTGGAAACTTAACCTTTGTTTAGGCCTTCATTAAATTATTCCATCAGTTCAACAAATAATAATAAATCTGTGACATTCTGGGCATTGTACTAGGCATGGCGGTACATATAAAGAACAAACCAGACATAGTTTCTGTCCACAAGGAATGATTAAAGTCCAGAAGATGCTAATATTATTCACAAAAGTAATAACATGTCTCTCTATAATGAGCAACAGAATATGACAGAATGAAAAAGAATCCAGGAGAAACAGCTGAGGGGAATGCCATAGGCAAACGGGACGCCAAAGTGACTCATTCCAAAGGGAAAGATAAGGGATGGTAGACTCTGACAAAACACAAAGACAAATCTTGCAAATCTAATTACTCAGAAATCAAACGACAACAAGAAAAATGGACTTCTCCCAAATGAACAGAAAAGAAACAGGCACACGTGCTGTGCAGCCGACCACGGCCACCCACTGGGTCCCAAGGCTCCTTGCAGGAACTGGGCAGCGGAGCCCCCACCACCCACCCCTCACCACTCTGGGCCACATGAAGGTGGCTGGAAAGTGCATGGCCTGTGTCAGAGAGGAGGCAGTCCCAGCAGGCAGCTGCCGGAGGACATCTAACTCAGAGCCACCTGAGATATCACTTTCTCCCCTCAGCAGCACGAAATCCTTGGCGGGTTGGATGCTGTGGGGTCCTGGCTGAGTAAGCCTCATCAAGCCACACTGGGGCCCCCTCGGCCAGGAGAGCACTGGCCACCTCCCTGGTGATCCCTTCTCCTCAGGGCCACCCGCAGATGTCAACAGCAGAGAACATCTAACACTCCCGTGACTCTTTCAAAGTTTCTTTATGCTTTTACAAACATCTGTGATTCTCACAACATCCCTGAGGGGTAGGTGCTCTGCAATTTTTCCTGCTGACGAAGGCTCCATTGTATCATTCCCTACTGTGTTGACTGTCTATTCACGAGCACATTCCATTCAAACAATTTCTCTCAAATCTTTGGCTTCAGCACATTTTTAGTGTCCGCATCCCCAGGGAGGACACTGTGAGGCCCATTGGGGTGTTTTTGTTTTTGTTTTTTGCTCTAAAAGGACTTACTGTCCATGCGGGGGCCACACCTGGAGAGTTCCAATAACAATTAAGGGGCATCTGAAAGCAGTGTTTGAGTGAATGGTAAATAAAATGGACAGTCACTGATGCAAAATGAGCTCACAGGATAAAGCGCTGGCCAGGACCAAGCAGGGAGCCACGAAGTCCCAGAGGGTTTCAATGATGTCTGACGCTTAGTAGAAACGCAAACTTTTTTTTTTTTTTTTTTTTTGGTATAGTTGATCCTCATTATTTGCGGTAGTTTTGTTCTATAAACTCTCCATGAGCACGGAATTAGTGACTACCAAACCATGGCTCCCAGGGGACATACAGGGTTAGGTTTCCTTTGAGCCTCTGGTCTAAACAATAGATCAGCGTCACATCCATTTTGGTGACTCTCCTCTTCCTTTTTTCGGGATGTACCATATTGTTGATTCATTAACAGCGAACTCCTGGTCAACAGCACAGTAACACATGCCTGAATGAAGCTTATCTAACACACGTATTTCCCTACAAGGCATATCACAGCCTCCCTGTGCTCAGGAACAGGACACAGCACTTCGGCAATATGCATAATGGCCCTTTAAACAGCAAAATCATCAATACAAAAAAAAAATTGCATCAAAGTGGCATTAAATAGACCCCAGAAAGGATGCTTATTTAAAGCTGAAACAAGAAAGCAGTGTGTGATGTGGACCTCAGCTGGGAATGTGCACGTGGGGGCGACACAAATTTTGGCCGCTCTGCTCCGCACGGGTCAGTATTGACTTTAGGGTTAAACATGAATATCAGTGGGTGGGCAAATCAGCAAACATGGAATCTGGGAATAATGAGGACTGACTGTACTTGGTTCCCGAAGATGTGTAATGAGAGGCACTCGGTCCTGTCTATGGAATTGAATTGGAGCTCAAAGACCGGTGGAGAAAAGGAATGTGGAGGCTGATAAGGGGAAGGTGAGAAGTTGGTTCAGGGTAACAGAGTGACGGGAGGCACGGCCAGCAAGGCAAGTGTGTCGCAGGCTGTGAGTATCAGGATAAGGAGTATGAGCTTTACCCCCAGCTCACTGAGAACCTGGCAAGTGCAGAACCTGAGGAGATCAGAATTTCAGGACCTTGAAGGATAGGTCAGGAGAGGGCTCTGTGAACATCTAGGACACCTGTGTACCCCCAGATGGAAATGAGAGGCTGGTGGAAAGGGAAAGAGGGGAGGAAACGGCTTTGTTGTGTAAGACCCCCAAGTATCACTATCCATCAAAAGGACGGAGCCAGGAGCCAGGCAGAACGAATGCCCCAAAGGCAGGCCTTCCCCAGCCTCCCCACTACCCTGCTCCCTCTTTTGCACCATCGCTCCCCATCCCACATCACAGCCTTTTACCTGCCTATCTTCTTTGCTGACATTCACTAAAGCCCTTGCTGTGTCCAGACACTTGCACATGCCTGACAGTGTGTTTAGTCCTCACAACAGAAGTGGGTGTTATGATTACTCAGCCCATTTATAGATAGGAAACAGACAAGATTAGGTGGAGCTCTTAAAACTCTCTCAGAGCTGACAGTCTGAGGCCAGACGGTCATCACCACGGACTCTGCAGCTCTTGCTTGCTTACTGCCAAATCCCTGCAGCTTGGATGTCCCCTGCAGAGCTAGGGTATCTGAGTGACGCCAGAAATAAAAGCTGAGTGACATTTACCTCTGACATTCCAGGTGAGTAGCATTGAGTGCACACAGAACCCTGCAGGGCCAGCTCATATCCTCTTTTCTCCAGTGGCTTCAACCAGGGCCAACTTCAAGGGTGTATGACCTAGGCAGTCCCACCGCGCCCCATCCACTTGGTTTAAGCTGTGGCCATCCAGAAATTCTCCGTAATTTTCAAACAAGGGGCCTGCATCTTTATTTTGCATTGGGCCCCTTAAACTCTTCAGCCAGTCCTGCTCCTGACTCCCCAGTCTTCTCGCGGCTGCTTTGTTGAAAACTTTCCATCCCAAATTAACACATACATTTCTATTCTGGTTATGGGGCCAACTAATGCATGTAACTTAATCACTCTGTTGTTTGCTCAGTCTGGCTGTAAACCGTGTAAACGCCATCCTCCTGGGAGCTTTCGCTGCCGGTAAGGGAAATAACAACACACGTCAAGCTCGTTTCATGACTCTCTCAGGGTTCTCTGCTCTAATTTCTGCTCTCAGAATGTCTAACCCTGAGCTTGCTGCATTTCAAGGCCTGAGCAATGCCCTCCCTTGAATTACTGAATGTAGGCACCAACTCTTTAAAAAAAAATCCCCACAGGTCGGAAAGGACAAAGCCAAAACCAAAACTCTAATCACATACTGTTTCTCTCCTTCCGCACTTAGGTATATGACAAGACTTAACTCCTAAAATCTCTTTCCATAAAGTGTTTCCAAAAAGATAAGGAAAATGGATCCTTTTGTCCTCCCCAGTCGAATCTGGATATAAAATGAAATGAAAATCAACAAATAGCCAACTGTCAAACATTAAGCAAAGCAAAATTAATAGTTTATTAATCAAACAAATGGGTTGAAAGATTTATCTGAATTTAATACCATGGCCAAACAGAACAGCAGTTGGCAGTGAGCCATGATAATTGAGATACAAATGTCAGCACTGTTGAGAAATACAACCCAAAGGACGCACATGGGTGGGAGAGAGGTTGGAGGGAGGGTCAGGAGACCCTTGTTCTGGCCCTAGCTCTGCTACTGGTTAGTTCTTGGAGTTGGGTTTATCAGTTCACTCTCGAGGCCTTGGTTTTCTCCTCTGAAAAACACTGACAAAAAGTATTTGGTGACAGCGAGATTAAATAAGACCACGGATCCAAAAAACACTTTGTGAAACCTTCAAGTTTTCTTCTAAAATAGAAGATGCTACTGGGACAAGACGCTGCCCATGCTTCATGGGTCTTCAGAAGGTCCACATTGGAGTCTAGCAGCTTCCAGGGAAACTGCCAGGACCCCGAAAGGATTTCAAGGAACCCAGGCGCTAGGGAGGCAAGATCAGACTGCAATGGAAAGAATTTCTACTCCCTGTGGCCTGCCAGCCCTCGGCCTCCTGAAACGATCAGATGCTGGAATTGGACACAGCCAACCCGATCGAATTCTTCACACTTCTAATTACTTCATGATTTGTACACATTTTGGCGGTTGCTTCAAGGCTGTTTTATTAATTCACACATTTTCACTTTTTGCTGCTTCTCCTTTTCTTGCCAATTAGCTGAGCTAGCTGCAACCTGGCTTCTGGGGAGAGCTACAATGAGAGCCAGCTCTTCCTCCTCCCCAGCCCCCACCATCCAGGACCTTACCTCAGAGAGAGATTCAGAAATCACCACGGGGGTGGGGGAGAGACAGATGGGTGGGGGTGGCCTAGTGGGAGCTTATCCCCCAGTGACTAAATATCTGTTTGCTCTGCTTTGGGAGAACACCTGGATCACCCCTCCCACTATCTGATGTGGATACCACACATACGCCCAGCCCTACGGCTCACACTCAGAATCTGACACCTCAGGGAGAATGCTGCTGTCACCAGACTTGGTTCACTAGCCTCATGAAGATTCTTCCATTAGGCCCCCAGAAATTGGGAGAAAGTACCCTGGGCAGCCAGGTCTCTGGTGTGACCTGTAAACCATCCAAACTCATGGCCAAGTGCGATCCTGCCTTTTCTGTCATTTCTGGGCAGGCAGTACTGGGCAAGGGATCTGGTTCAAGTCCTGGCACTCGTGGGCCTTGCCTTACCTCTCCAGGATGGGGGTGATGACATGCTCTGTCCTCGTCAGGTTACTGTGAGGAAGAGTACTGAATGCTCTAAGTGCTAAATGCAAGCAAGGGACCATGACAGGCAGACACCTTTGGTTCAAGGGACCATGACAAGCAGGCGACTTTGATGTGAAGACACCCTAGTGGTATGGTGTTTTGGCTCCATTTTCAAATCAAAAGGCTCTCAAGGCTGGGTTTTGGCATGGAGTAGAAAACATGGCTGCAGCTTCTCCTTCCTCCGGGGCCCAGGCCAACTCTGAAGCTAGCGATGGGGAGCAGGAAGGAATGTTCCAGAAGCGAGTGCCTGTGACCTAACTGGGCCACTTGTCTATTGTACCCCCGTCAGATGATTTTCATCAGTTTGCTTTCAGAACCTCCCCTCAGAGGAAGTTCCGGGTAGGATCTAGCCGAGGAAACAGAACAGGAGCTATAATGGAGGCCACTTGGCCAAGACTAGTGGGGAGAACGCATAAGTGCTGAGTTGGGTTGTTAATGCTCTCCCTCCCTCCCTTAGTTACAGGGTCTAATGAAAACACCCATTTGTCTTACAGATTGATGGGGGGCTGGGAATAGCCAGGAGGCTATTTTCCCTGTGCAAGGAGTGCAGAGACACTCTCTTAAATTATAAATTATACCTACATGACGAATGACATCACACACTGATGGATTAACATTAGCAAAGAGACACTTGAGCACCGGGTAGGGGAATTCAAAAAGGGACGAGAAAAAGCCTCCTTCTGAACATGACTGAGGCTAGATAGGGGCTCTCAAAGAACAATGCCGGGGGCCCAGGAAAGGGGAACGATCAGAGGTGAGGATAAACCCAGGAAGGAAAAACATCTAGCCATGTTTCATGCCCAGCACCGTTGCTCTCCCTTATCATCCCAGGATTCTGGTCCCCTGAGGCTCGGTCTCCTGAGGTCACAAAGGCCAGCCCTCCCAACGCAGACCATGCTCCCTCTCCAGCCCCTTCCCTTGTGTGCCACCTCAGCTCAGGGACGCACAAAGCTGGCTGAGTTTGCAGGTCAGCCTGAGCTTCAGCCTCTAACACTGGTTGTGCTGGGGCAAGTGCAAGTCAGCCAGGGTGTGACTTTTGTTTCCAGATATTTTTCATCCTCCAGGTACCCCAGGGAGTGAATTCGAATGGAATTCAGTGCCACAGGCAGGGAGAGAGAAGGCGTGACTCTCCGTGCTTTGACAAAACTTAGAGCTGACTCAACACTCTGTAAGTAGGCCATTGGGTGCTCTTAGGAGTCATTTTTCTGAACTTATCAATTTCTCTGAAGACCCAGAGGCAGCCAAGACTTCCCAGGAGGTGGCACCAGGGAGGGCGTACCAGGTGGGGGCCCTCCAGGAAGGACACCTACATATCTTAGAAGAGATTTGTCTTAAAACAATATTATCACCAATGACACCACCACCACCCCCTCCCCAAAACGCCTAACTCAGAGCTTATTTATAAAAAGCAAATAAACCAAGGTTTAAAGTTGGATTAAGGCAAAAGACAAATATGGTACCCATTCTTTACTCTAAAAGGATTCACCACTGGTATGTTTACAAAGAAAAACAACAAAAACAATTGCTGCTTTTTAAAAAATTACAAATTCACTGCATAAAAATCAGATGACAAGGATAAGAAAAACAAAACAGAAAGAATAGCCCTAACACGCTGGATAATCCCGGCTAACCCTTTGGTAACATCCTTCTAACTTTTGCTGTATACATATAACATTTTTAAATAGGAAAAATACTATCATAGAGCACTGTCGTATAAGCACTATACTATAAAAAATTCTGTGTGAACGAGGAGATTGCTACATCATTGACTAGTTCTACAGTGTCATCACAATTTTCTCATGCGCCGATTTCCCTTAAATAGTGTACTCTTTTAGAACCTTACATAAAATATCTGCAAATTAAAACAATGTACAAATCTCTAAGAATATAATTAGGAAATCACAGTTTGGCTGGTGCTCTTGTATTCTGCTTCCAATTGTACAACAGGCCCTAAAAACCCCATATACTCATCATATACACATTCAGTCTTTCACCACATGCTGATTGCATGCCTACTATGTTCCTATCACTGTGTTAGCACTGAGATATAAGAGTAAACCAGTGAACAGACAGGTCCCTGCTCTGGTGGAACACTGCAGTGAGAGAATGCAGAAAATACATCAGAAAACAGAGATAAATGAAATATTATAAAATCGGATTTTGATAAGGGCCAGGAAGGAAATAAACAGATAGGTGACGTAACAGCATCTCTCAGGGAAGAGGCCTGTTTTAGCGAGAAGCCCTCTCCAAAAAGATGTCATTTGGGCTGGGACCTGAAAGGTAAAAAGAAGCCATCCATGTAAACAACTGGAGTTAAGAGTAATCCAGGCAGAGAAAACAGTTCAGTGCTAAGGCCCTGGGGCAGGAAAGAGTCTAGTGGGGCTGCAGCCAGATGAGCACTGAGGAACTTGGTTGAAGAGCAGATCATCTAGTCCTGTGTATCACGGGAAGGAGTTTCAGCTTTATTCCAGTGTATTAAGAAGCCAGGAAGTATTCCAAGTAAGGGAGTGATGTGATCTAATTTGCATGTTTACAAGTTCCCCCTGGCCAATACCTGAAATGTGAAGGATGTACTGGGGGGACGCAAGAGTGAAAATGGGGAAAGTAATAGTTAGGGGGCCACTTCAGTGGTCCAGGTGGGTGAGACGGTGACTTGAACTTGGATGTCAGGGTCAAGGTAGAGAGAGATGTGAGAACTGCTGGAACTAAGAAGACTTGCTGACAGATCCGCTGTAAGGAACAAGGACAGGAAGAGCTAAAGAAAGATTCCTAATTATTTAGCTTGACTGACTGGGTGTTGATGGTCCCATTTACCCAGATGGGAAAATCCGGCAGATAGGCAGATTTGGGAGGGGTCTCAATGAGTTTGTAGAAAACTCTACGATGTTGCACAATGTCTATCATTCTTTTGAGGTCCATTTTCCCCCTGGCTCCAAGGACCTTGGTGCCTTCAAGCACTGAGACCTGCTGGTCCAGGTTCTGCTTTGGGATTAGCCACTTCCTGACCTGAGACTTGGGGGAAGTGACATCATTCCATAAAGACGTCATCTATCTCTCACCAAAAAATAGGATAAATGCCCCCTTCTTAACTCCTACCACCCTCCTAAGGGCTGAGAAAAGATGCCCACAGAGCTATTTCGGCTCCTGGAAAGGAGACACACTATAAATTATTTTGATTCTTAAGCTGTCTCCTGAATGAACTAACAGTTGTGAACACTGGAGATATTTATCTTACTCCAAAGGCTTTGTCTCTGGGGGAAAAAAACTTTGGTGGACAGTATCTGAAATGATTCCATTTATCTGACTCTACAGGTCACCGATTCCTCCCCAACAATCATTAATGGGCTCGGGAACACAGGCATACACGCTCCTTACGAATAATGACCCTATTGTAAAGCCTGAAATCCACATACTTGGCAGTTTGTGGTGACTGCTACTCAACCATTCACAAAATAGTCTTGCGTGGCATAGTAAATTATTGTCTTTTAAACAAATGCCATCATTCCAAACCCACTCTGCCTATGTCGCAGGCACAAGTCTGGGCCCCAGTGTCATCCAAGAGTGAGCTGCTCTCAGTAACGTGCCAACTGTTTGTGTGCCACCCAGGTCCCCCTTCAGAAATGAAGGACTCGTTGCCACGGCTGCAGGGGGCGCTGCCCCCCCTAAGAACTGCCTTGGCCAAATAGAGCCGAGGTCATGTTTACTTTCCCGGGCAGCCCACATCCAAGGACAAATTGACATGAGTGTTCATGAGGAAGCCTGCAACTTGGGGCAACTATGAAGGACCATTCCAACTGCAGGGGTCCCCAGAGGGTGTGCCGAGGCTATCACTGGGTCCGCCTCACAGCCCAAATTGACCATCAATCCTGCTTCCCACTTTCTTCTTTCCCGAGAGCCCTCCCTAACAAACGCCCTGTACCCTGTCTTGTCACAGAGCCTGCTTCCCAGGGATCCCCACTGGCCACTGCCTGCGCGGTGCAGCGCACCAGGCAGGCCTCCAGGGGAGGCGTGATTGGACCCTGGGCCCCTCCCAGAGAACATGGTGTAGGCAGGAACAGACCTGCTTGAAGCCTCCATGCTTCTGCTTCTTACATAACTCCAGTCCTCACAAATCCTCCAGAAGACAAGTCTCTCACACCCCCAGGCCACACCCAGGCCTCGTGGACTCTCCTTCCTCCTACTCTTTGGCTCACTTTTCATGTCCACTTAATTTGTGGCCTACATCCTGCCTCCCCTTATAATAAAGTCCGCTGAGATCACGGTGAACTAGAAGGGCTGTTAATTAGTATTACAGATGTGGCCTGCTCCACCGCCCAGACAGGCAGTGAAGACCCCAACGGCAGGGACTTCAGTGTCTTCCATGCCTAGCACAGGGCACAAGATCAGACATGTCAGTTGACATCACTGGCAGTGATGAGTAGCACACGAAACGATGGCATTTGTTCATGCTAAGTACCAAATGAATGGCACAGACACAAAGTATCGTGGATACCTGGAGAAGGGAGAGATTGAAGAAACCCCAGGGAACTCGTAAGAAAAACTTTTACAATGACTAACTCACCAGGGACAATGGAGATTTCATTTCTGGGGAAAATTTTGCTCCCGGTAGCACTTCTACTCTGAATTATTAAGCGCTTAACTCTTTAGTTCATCACCCCTCTTTCTTACTATTCGGGGGTCCTGGGGTGCTGATTAACAGCTCTGGAGAGAAAGGGTCAAATCGCAAATCTTAGTGGTTCTGGCAAAGGGTCTGTTTGGGGTCTTCAGGTCCTC
This sequence comes from Hipposideros armiger, assembly GCF_001890085.2. Taxonomy (NCBI): domain Eukaryota; kingdom Metazoa; phylum Chordata; class Mammalia; order Chiroptera; family Hipposideridae; genus Hipposideros; species Hipposideros armiger. The sequence goes on from NW_017732086.1 coordinate 695,125, forward strand.
ACCTCCATGAAGAACGGAGACCTAGGGCGTCGGCCAAAACTGATGGCTTCATGGCAGAGTGGGGCTGTCTGTGACTGTTCATTTCACGGGGTTACTTGCTTGCTCCTAAACCTATAATAGCAGCCTCTGTCATTAGGATAAAGTCCCATTTTTCTCCCTTGCGTGAAAGGCTTCTAGCTCACATTGACATTTCCCTACTCTTAAATTCCCTATAGCTCCATGTATCTCGAACACACATTTTAAAACGTAAGGACTCTTGCTATTTTTGTCCCCTAGATGTTTCCTGTTCAGGTCTCCTTTCTTCATGGAGGTGAGGACCTGAAGGTCAGGCATCATCTGTCTTTTGTCTGCACATCTGGAAGGCAGCGTGGTGAGGAAGCGCATAAGCTTTCAAGTTGGAGGGTTTGACTCAGATTTATTGCTTACTAACCAGGAAACTTGGGTCAAGCGACTTAGCCTTTCCAAGCCTCAGTTTCCTCATCTGGAAAATGGGGAGAATAGGACCTTCTGCATAAGGCTGATGTGATTCATTGAGTGAATGTGTGTAAAACACTACACAGTACCTGATAATATAACAAATGCCTGATAAAATACTATTAAATACTATTTTTCCTCTTTGATTAGTTTTTGAGGGCCCTGTTTCCTAGCAAGTCAAATGATAAAGAGGCTACTTGGCTCAAAAGAAGTAAAAATAAGGTCGAATAATTATTAGGTTGAGAGTTGCCTAAATACCTCTCCAAAGACAGAAGAGAAGGTAGATGAATGGTTTGATGGGGGACTGGGCTATGGGTGGAATTTTTTCTTTCTGTTTGTTATTGTAATATTATTATCATGTTCTTTGTGCAGTCTTTTTTTTTTTAATGATAAGGGTAAACAGTGAACTGCATATTTAACTGTGTAGCCTCACCTCCTTCCCTAGGTGAATACAAGTAGACAGGAAGTGTCGCTAAGCCAGAGCGTTCTAGCACACACAGGATATCACAGATCCTGAGACACTGGGAGGCGCAAGCTCAACAGGTGCAAGTTCAGCTGGCAGATTTCATGTCAGACTTTCTAGAAAGGGGACCTAAGAATCTGTATTTTATTAATAAGTTCCTCAGGTAATTCTATGCTCCCCAAAGTTGGAGAGATTCTAGAAAGAACTCTGGACTGGGAATCAAAAGACCCAAGTTCTAGTCTTAGCTCTGCTGCTGTCTTTTAGCACGTCGTGGGTCCATGGATACCCCTTTTTCTTTTCTACTATAGCGTTTTCCAACTGGATGACCGTCAAGACCCCTTCTAAAAGGAGAAGGGGTCAGTCACATTCCCCACCGGGAACCCATGCCAAAGGAGAAAAGTTGGCCGGAGAGCCTGGATTCCTGAGGATAACTAAATAATCTTTGGGACAAATAAATATTCAGCAAGTGATCAGGCCTCAGCAAAAGTGAAGTGTGTGACTACGGTTGCCAACCCAAATAAAGAAGTTGCACGGCCTGCATTTCCTTGGGAGAGTCAATACCCTGGTTCTGTTTTGTGCCTGGCAACTCCACAGCACAGTCCAGCCTCCCTACTCACGCCAAGCTCCCTGTGGTCCGGCCAGAGGTTGTGATTCCTCTCTCACCAACACTGCAGAGAGAAAAGTCTACAAAGGGGAAAGGAAGAGAAACATCCATCTGGCTTATGGAGTCTCAACTTTGGTAAAAAAAAAAAAAATCAAGTGGTTCAAAATAATGCCTAAAGGAGCTTTCCATGAGTAAGAGTATGCTCACTGCCTTGGGGAAGGAAGGATTACTGAAAGGACACAGAAGGGCTGTCATCCATGATAAATGAGATTTGGTTGTCTCCTTGGGTGAGGCAAGGATTCTAGGTCCAGTTTAATGTAAGCTTCTGAATTGTGATGAGGTAGTTCATGTGCTGGGTAAATATAATGACTCACAGAAAAACAATCATGGCTGGTCATTTTTTTCTGATGGAGTGACATATCATAAATGCAGACTGATTGGCATATATGGAAGTTCTCATACACCTTCAGCTAGGAATCTCTGGCTGGATCATGTCCATCCAGCTTTATAGAAATTTGAGTCTTCACAATAGATCCTTGAAATAGTTCCTTCTTTTTGCAGGGAGATGTCCTAATGAAAATGATAGTTTGCGCTTCTCAATTTATGTTCATCTTCTTGCGTTAAGTAACACGTAATGAGACTTTCACCCATTTGGGTCATAGAAAGATAAGCTATAGAAAGACAGTTAGCCAAGTCAAGTGTCTGAGTCTTAGAGGGGTTAAAGGTCCAGCCCACTGACTTTCGGACAGTATTCTGTAGGGCACAGTGTTGGCATTTTCTCTTGCGGTTTGGGATGGTCTTATTTGTCCTGCTCCATCTCTTCAAACAGCTGTCCCAGGTGGGCTAGCTCCATTAGGATGATGACCTTCTTACCAATGGAGCAAATGCCTTCTCCTCAGGCTTGTAAATGGCGCCTAATTGCTCATGTTCTCTAACACTTCTTAAGAAAGCAATAGAGTTTAAAAAGTACTCCAATACATTTTTAGAGATAATTAAAAAAAAACAAAAACAAAAAAACGCACATGTATCATCAAAACCAAGGGAAATTTAGTAGGGACAAATAAAAGATGCAGCATTTACCCCCAGTTTTATTATCAATAGCAAAAATGTCAAGCATGACCACTGGAAAAGTCCCGAGGGTCTTAGAGGATCCCAGATTAATATCTGAATTGTTATGGGGAAACTATTTTTAAAAGCCATCTTGATACAAGAACGAAGAGAAATAGAACTTAAGAACCTGGAAATAGTCCTCCTCTTATTTTTCCCAACATGAATCAAACCATTATTTGGGATAACTTATACAGCTTTAAAAGTAACATGGGGAGAAATGAAAGACAATGACAGTAGGTGTTGGGTACCACTAGTTTGGTTAACTCACTTTAATAAGCATACTTTTATCAAAACAAAGGAAGCCTAGAGACTGACAACCAGGCAGGTCAGGGGCGTCATAACCCATGAGGGATGATGAGAGAATCAAGCATGGTAAGGCTGGCGATGAGGTGGGTTGGCTTCAAATATTTGAACGACTGCTTGTGGAAGAGGGATCAAATTTACATGGGGTTGACCTGAAGGGTAAAAAAGGGCTATCAGGTATATATATATACATAAGTGACACATATATATCAGAAAAGCAAGTTTCAGGGCTCAAGAAAAATGTCTTCAGTTACGTTGGCACTCTCCTCCAAAGGAATGGCTAACTCCTCATAAAGCAGTGAGCTCTCCATCATAGGATGTGTTTGAGAAGGAACAGTGACAGTCTGTCAAGGATGATATGAAGAAGACTGCCACTGGATAAACTCTGAGTATCACTTGTGCTAAGTGCTAAGATTGTAAGATCCTCTAAACAAGACCAGTCACGGAGCTAGGAAACAAGAGGGATGAGGAATGGTCAAAGATCTCATGGCTACAAGCTGGAGTCAAGATTTAACAGGAATGTTCTAGAGAGGATTTTTAAATCATAAGATACAGTGAGTGGATCAGAAGTCCTGTCACATTTCTTTCATTGGATTCTTGGTATAACACTCAATTGACCCACAAGGATAGTTAGAATCAGTGATTCCCCAAGCCTCTCAGCTCCAGGAGCACACAGTTTGGCAAAATAGCTTCATGGGCTCAGCGATGACGTCTGTAACATGACCCCCCCCTATGTGAAACTAGTGAGTAGAACAGACTGGAGTTTGTCAAGGGTTTAACAAACTGGAATAAGCAGGGGTCTAAAATCAAAGGCAGTTTAATCCCTGGAAAGTCAAGTTTGACAAAAAGTAATATCATGGGGTTTTCCATGGGCTTATCCTTCTCTTTAACTGTTTAAAGTGCTTTAAAATCTGCACTATTAATGCTGCCATGCCCAGCATTAAAAAAAAAAAAAAATTGAATCCTTTTTCTCTTCAATTTAAAAGATTGAAGTTTTTTCCCTGTTTAAAAAAAAAATTCTTTCAATATTGCCTCTGAAATTACATACACCTACATAGTACTTATGTGTAAATTGTTTTTTGCAGAATGGGCTAAATCCAGTGTGCCTCATTTTGAGAAAACCTGCAAAAATCCAAGAGAAGAGAAAAACCCATCGATAATTATTCACTTTATAAAAGGGTCCTTCACTGGGCACAATTCACAGAAACACAGAGCCTTAGAGCGCAAAGCTGAAGCCTTAGAGATGAGGCTGATGGTGCTGACAATGATAATAATCATTCCCATTTATTAAACATACCCTTTATGCCAGACTCTCCAATTATATTATTATCTCATTTAAGCTCAAGAAAATCCCCAAAGGCAAATGATAGTAACAACCTTTTACGGATGAGGAAACAATATTCTAGTGATGAGGCTGGGGAAAGCGAAGTACCTTAGCCTGCGGTGTCACAGAGAAGGCGAGCAGCAGAGCCGGGATTTAAATCCAGGCAACCTGACTCCATTAGGCACCGCGGTGTCCAGGCACATTCAAACTTGCTTGTTTGCTGTAGAAGCCCTCTTCCCTTCTCCCCCTTGCCCCACGCAACCAATAAAAATGGAGTTGCTGCGGCTAACACATAGGGGAGAAGGGTTCAGAGCCAACCCCTCGTCCCTGACACAACCCAGAGGAACCTTAAGTCTCCTTGGAATTCAGTCTGTAAACCAGCAGTCTAGCCCAAAGCTCTCATTTTACTGAAAAGCAAGACCAAGAGAAGTAATATAACGACTCAAGGTCACTTTCCTAGTTTGTGGCTGGTTGTGGATCTGAACTCAATTCAGTTTTCTCCCCTAGGTGTTTTAAAAGAGTTAGGAACCTCAGCTTAACACTTCACCAGCATCTGATCTGCAATGTACTTAAAACCATCTAAAGCTCTTCCTTATATTTCTGGGTTTTTTCTTAACAAGTTACAACTGAACTTGGGCAAACTCCTATCCTTGAATCACATTATCATCCTTCCTTCCAAACTTATATTTAAAAAATATACACTTGGGCCGGCCGAGTGGCGCGATGGTTAAGAACTGGCTTGGGACGCCAGAGGACCCCGGTTCGGATCCCACATGTGAGGGCCAGTGACACTGCCCTCTACAGCTAAGATGCTGAACAACAGCTCAACCTGGAGCTGGGCTGCCGTGAGTCGCCAGCGACGGCGTAGTCTGCAGCCCCTGTGGCAGTGGGTTGCCATGGGCTACCGTGTGTAGCCAGCAGCCGCAGTGAGCGGCCAGCAGCCGCAGTGAGCGGCCGTCCAGAAGCCGGCGACTGATCTGCCTCGCCTGGGAAGAGCACAATGATGGTGCCAATTTGGGCCAGTGAATCAACGTCCTCCACAACTAGACTGAATTACAAAAGGACAGCAACTTGTCTGTTCCCCTTCACCCAATTCCCCAGCACTGTTCCCATCCCCCCAATTCCCCAATTAAAAAAATATCTTTAAAAAAAATATATATATATATACACTTGTGTCAGCGATGACTGGTTGTCACCAACGTTATCTTCTCCCCTTCTCTCATAGAAACATGGTTTTTAGTTGGACACGAGGATACCCCATAGAAGACTACATTTCTCAGCCGTCTAGTGGACATTGGGATGCGCACAGAATTGATGACTGCAACTTCAGGGTCAGACTCTTAAGAAGAGGGGCAGGCCCGGCTTTGCATCCTTTTCCCTTTTCCTGGCGGAGTTGCAGAGGTGGTGGGAACCATCTTGAGCCATGCAGATGAGGGCAACATCTTAGGGAAAGAGGAGCAACAGATAGAGGGAGCCTGGGTCCTTGCGACTGGGGAGCTGCCATCGTCCATGGACCATTTATGCTTGCAAGGTTATGTGAGAAGGAAATCAACATCTATATTGTTTAAACCACTAATATTTGAGGCAGCGACCACTCCTTTGAACTCAGACAAGAAGGGCATGTGCGTGGAGCTCCACTTTAGAAAGCCCCCCCACCCCCCACACACTATAAAGAACACCCAGGTCCTCCCGTCACTCAGGATCCAGTACTAAGCACCAATGGAGTGCCACCTTGAACATCTGCTTGCATGAGTAACATCATTCAAGCCCCAGGGCGACACGTCTCCATATTCCTCGCCTTTGTCCTCAAAACAAAAGGCCACTATGTCCAAATGTTGTGAAAGATTGGGGACTTTGCCATTGCCAGAATCAGGGACAGATGCAGCTTCCGAGTACAGGGCAAATCAGAGCAGTGCCAGCACTTGGGTATTAACTCATCAAATCCTTCTTTTCAGATAGCATCAATGCAACAGATTTCTGCATAATGAAGAAGTATTGTTTCCCAGAAGGGCGGAGTATCTGTTTTATTCACTGCACTTCATCTTCCAATTCTTGGCTCCAGCAGTACCACTGGATTACTGTGGTGCTTAACAAGAAATGCGTATGGGAGTGGAACTAATATTAAACAATTCATAGAACTCTTCAATTTACACACATCTATGTTGGGCTACAGGTAATACCTGTGAAATGTAATCCTAATTAATGCTTAACATTGGTAACTAGATGGATTTCAAAAGCTACAATTACAGATAGTTTTTAATTTTTATAAAAATGTTGAATAAATAAGATCTTAAATTAAGTGTTCAAGAAATTAAATAACAATGCAGCCTTCTTTGAATTTTGATATTTATAATTTGTATATTTTAGGGCTTACGGCCCCTGCTTCTTGCTGGCTGTTGACTGCAGGCCTCTCAGGTAGCAAAGACCACCCATAATTCCTTGCCATGTGGCCCTCCTTGCAGGACATCTCACGACATGGCTGTATGCTTTTTCAAGGCCAACAGAAGACTCTCTCCAGTCTGCTAAGGCAGAGTCATATATAACATAATTAAGAGAGTGACATCCTATCATCTTTGCCATATTCTATGGGCTAGAAGCAAGTCACACGTCCCACCATGCTCAAGAGGAGGGGATTATACAGGGTATTATAAAGGAGTTATACTCACTGGGGGGTCACCTTAGGATGTGGCTGCCACAGTGTGTATTCTTATGTTCTGGCAGAATGGAGAGCTCTTGAAAAACTTCCTACCTACCTAGAGAGGCAAGTTGATGGACACAATGTTCAGGAATTCATACACAGCCCTCTGTTTACCCTAGCTAAAAGGTTCCTGTCTGGGAACTCTGCTGAAACTGTCATTTCTGTTTGCCATAGATCTCTCTAGGCATCTAATCAAATCAAGATGGTAAGATTACCTGCCACTTTCTGCTCTCTCCTCGTTAAAAACTTCTTATGCTCGGGGCCAGCCGAGTAGCTCGGTTGGTTAAGAGTTGGCTTGGGAGCGCGAGCTCTGTGCAAGCAGCAGGGCCACCGGTTCGGTTCCCACATGAGGGCCAGTGATGCTGCGCCCTCTACAGCTAAGATTGTGAACAACAGCTCAACCTGGAGCTGGGCTGCCATGAGTGGCCAGCAACGGCGTAGGCTGTAGCCCCTGCTGCAGTGGGCTGCTGTGAGCTATTGTGAGCGGCTGTCCAATGGCTGGCGACCAACTGCCTCAGCCAGGAAGAGCGCAATGATCATAACACCAACATGGGCCAGTGAAGCAGCGTCCTCCACAACTAGACTGAAAAACAATAGGACAGCAACTTGTCTGTTCCCCTTCCCTGATTCCCCAACGCTGTTCCCCTCCCCCCAACTCCCCAATAAAATCTAAAAACAAACAAAGAAACAAACAAACAAAAAACTACTCATACTCTTAGAGAAGACATTTTATAATGTTTGGAGGTGGTGCATCATGAAGTCAGCAACAATTTCCTGCCCAGCTCCATGACTGCAAGGGCCTATCGTATGCACACAGAAGATGACCCCAACTCTACCTGTCTTCTTAGAGTTTACAGCCTTGTTAATAAGAAAAGACAAGAAGAATGTCCAAGAATGAAATTCTGTTCTAATGTCATCTCCTTCTCTCTGAGCCCTCCAGTAATAGCCTCTTTCTCTTCCTCCTCCCTCCTCGTCTGGGTATCCACATAAATACACAGCTTCTTATACAGATTTCTTTCTATACTATCTATGCCTTGATTATCCTCCTAAAATCTTTCTCTCCCATTATACTGGGAGGTCCTTGTGGGCATGGTAATTTACTCATATCTACATGTCCAACACGCGAAACCATCCTGACATAGAGCCATCTGTCAATGTGAGAGTGGATGGATGGACAGACAGATAACAAATGAGCTGTGTATAGGACTGCAGGTGTGAGATCTCGTTCAAGCCATGTCACTTCTCTGAACTTGTTTCTAGTTCCCCCACTGCTAAAAAATGGAATTGTCCAATATTCACCAAAAGAACCTGACATAATTGAATATTTATTTCTATTATTCCATTTATATGAAGTTCAAAATGAGACAAAACTAATCTTTAATCAGAATGGGAGGGTGGAGAGAACGGCCTGGGAGGGGACATAAAGAAGCCCTTTAGGGTAATAGAAATAGTAGGGAGTCTTGGGGTGACCGGTTAGCTCAGTTGGTTAGAGCATGGTGCTGATAACACCAAGGTTGCCGGTTCGATCCCTTCATGGGCCACTGTGAGCTGCGCCCTCCTTGAAAGAGTCAACTATGCCATTGTAGCACAAAAGCAGTGTTTAACCAATGACCATGGCTGTTCCCCAATAAAATTTTTAAAACAAGAAATAGTAGAGAGTCTTATCTGGTCACACAGTGTATACACATGTAAAAAATTCACCAAGCTGTACATTTAAGATTCATGAGCTTTACTTTATGTCACATACTTCAATCGTTAAAAATCTAAATTAAAAACAGAGAGTGAGGGGAGAGTGCCCGAGGGCTCTTGTGTAAAGAGCACAGCCTGCATAAGGAGTCGGTCTTCTTATCAGGGGGAAGTGGTGTCAACAGTGTGATCACCTTGAAGGGCTCCAGCATCAGAGCCTTCCTCACTTGTTTAATCCAGTGTTGCCACGTCTTGCTGACGTGGACAGGTGCCACTGGAGAAATGGTACCATTTCCTCTGGGCCTCTTTATCCTTCTCTGTAGACCTTGAAGATCAAGCGCTGCTTCATTAAGTGGTACCCTGAAGCCCTCCTTGAGGGCAGGGAACAATGTCCCAGCTGTCAGAGAGACGTGCAGCCCTTCCTGGAGTGACATCTGCAAGGTTACACTCTAGCCCAGGCCAGGACACGGAGCTCAGTGACACCTTCCAGCAAAAGGTCTGCTCTGCTCACTCACCTGGGGGAGGTATGTGAGGAGGTGCCCAGGGCTGCTCCCACAGGGGAACCCTAGAAGGAACATAAGCCCAGATTTTCTGCAGCTACAAAGAACTAACTGCTGGATATTCTCTTGACATCTCCATATTCATTTTAAAAACGTAGAAAGTTGCACATTATTGGACTCACTGTGGGAAGATGATGTCAGGAAAAACACAATATCAGAGACGCCAGATGCCAGAGATGGCAGAATCAATAGCTTCTCCCAAGCACGCATTGTTGGAGCAACTGTATCTCCACGTTGGTACACAGGAGATTGGTAGGAAAGCACTTCCTCTTGAAAGCCTCCTACTCCAAGCAATGTGACTCCCTCGCCCTTCCCTGAACTCCAACTGGGAAGCTTAGGTAAAAAAGGAAACATAATCACTTATGTAATTCTCATTTTTGATCAGAGAAAGGTATCATTTTAATGAGAAAATTTTCCATGACACTCAATAGAGAAATTTAATTAAGTGGGATTTTAAAATAGGAAATATTGCGTAACACCATGAATAGTACCTACAGTGGTTCTTCAGGAGTCTCAAGAACTCATTATGTGGCTTCCTATGACTTGATCAAATAGAGTTAGGTCATTGCAACCCAAGACCGGTACATTATCTGCAAAACCATCAAAGATGACAGTCACCGCTTTTTCAGTACTTTTGCCAGGCCAGGGAATAACAAAATTTCTCAAGACAGTTCCAGAATATAAATAATTTTTTTCCCTTCAAAGAAACACAAGAACATGGGTGGGCATGGAACGATGACAGCGTGCCTTGGAGATGACTGATGGAAACATACAAACACATGACTTCAAAGAGTGATTCCTAAAAGCTGCCAGTCTCCAAAGTGGTCATCTTCCTGTGCGTGTCTGAACTGCCAACCCAATTCATCCTTCTGGCTCTTTCCCTCTACCTCCTCCATTGGTCAGATCAGCACTTTCCTGGAAGCAAGGCTCTTCATTCTCACCCTGCTGATGGGGCCACAGTCGTTCATGTCAAAACAGCACTCACAGCCAAGAGAAGCAATCAAAGAGGCTAAGGCATACAATCATCATCATCATCATCATCATCCAAAGACCTGAACTTCAGGCAAGTTACACAAAGGTCAAGAACTTAGGATTCAGAATTAGAAGACTTGGGTTCAAGTCCCAGTTCCAACCCTTAACCATTTGTGAGATCGTGAGCAAGTTTTCTCACTGCTCTAAATTTCCCTTTCCTGTTTCTGTAAAAGTGGGTATGATAACACTACTCATGTCCCATGGCTGTGGGAAGGAATTAGTGAAACAAAGTTGATCAAGGTCTCCCTAGTGCTCAGCACAGAGTAAGTGTTTAGCAAATGCTGGCTGTAATGATAAGACCAAGAATGTGGATGGTGATACTTTGCATGCAAAGATGATACAGTATCATTCCGCAGAGGTAGGCTAGGCTGCAGGAAGAAATAGCATCAAAATCCCAATAGCTTAACACTGCCAAGTTTATCTCTTGTTCACTCCATGTGCTCACTTGGGGTCTCAGGCTGGCAGAGGCTTCACTTCCATATGCATCCATGATCACCGCACACCACCATCACCCCACAGCACGATCCCCGCGCACCACGATCAGCGCTTCTGTCCAAAAGTGTCGCTGCCTCACAATGCAGGCCAGCTGCCTATTTTTCTAAATGAAGCTTTATTGGAACACGGCTGCACTTACCCCTTGGCGTATGGTCTGTGGCTGCTTCCATTCTACGACAGCAGATGCTGAGCAATTGCAGGAGACACTGGGGGGCCCTGAGCTGACACTGTTTACTACCTAGTCCTTTTAGAATAAATAACTTACCGGCCCCTGCATTTAAGCAAGTCCCACTGTCACACCTAACTTTGACACAGACAGGAAAAAGCAATCCTATGTTCTTGGAAGGCAGAGACTAGAAATACCTGGTGGACCCCACTAAAGACTTCCACAGTGACGCACAGCATGCTATTAACAGGGCAGATTTTTACAAGCTCTTTTTCCAAGAGCAGGCGTGGGTTTGAGTGGAACGTGATATTGCTAGGTGAATCTCAGTCGAGCACTATTTCCTTGGGTGACATCCCTGCTCGGGAACCTTGACTGGATCCCTGGTGTATAAAAGAGAAAAAATTCCAACCCCTCTGCTTGACACTCAAGACCTTCCAAAAAAAGCTGCCCCCTTTTACCCATCCTATAATATGTCCCTACTATACCTTGCCAGGATCCCTTTACTTCTATCTGTCTAATCTCCATCAAAAACTAAGAAAATGTCCATGGCCACACAGTGGTCTCTTTCTTCCTCCTTCTCTTTCTCATTTTATTTAAAAAATATTGGACCCTATGAGGAACATAAGCCCAGAATTCCATGTCTCAGGGTGCCTTACACAGCATTGGGACTAAGCAATAATCTGCCCTTTGAGTGCAGAAGTGCCCACACCACTTCTGATCTTTCCCTCTGACTGCTGCTCACCTGAGGTTTAAGAAGATCGGGAAGACCTAGGACCAGGCTGAGGCAATGGACAGAGACGGCCATGTTCCCTGGGGAAGCAGAGTGGTAGCCAAGTCAGCTGAAAGACGAGGAACGGCGGGCCCAGGAGGGCAGGCTTCCTGCTATGGATGGCCTGGCCTCCGGAAGGACGCTTGCGCTGATGGGCTTCCTCCTCTCCACCTCCTGGGAGGAATGGCAGCTCAGCTGCCCCCCACAGACATCCCAAACAAACACAGCCTCAAGCCTCAACTGGGTATCTAAGGAGATCAGCAATCAAGCTGCCCAGCTAGAAGTGACCCCAAAGAAGACCCTGAGGAAGGACATATCAGCCACTGAAAGTGGGGACATAGAACGTTTCCTCTGTCCCCACAGTGGCGGGGACGCCCCTGGTGCTGCCATGTTTTGTTCTGGCTGCCAGAGCAGAGGGCCCATGCAAACAGATCCATATTTTTGTCCCTGGCATTTTTCTCTCCAAGCAGTACCTGCATCGCCCTGGGATCCCTGTCTTGGCTCCTTTCTCCACACAAAGACCAAGGTTAGGCTGGTCCCAGCACGCGAGCAGGAGATGCCACCCAGTGCTCACGTGGTTGAAAGCATGGACCTTGGAGGCAGACAGATCTGTGTTTCAACTTCTGCTCCTTCTCTAGTTATCTGTGTGGCTCTGGATAAGTCACTTAACCTCTCTGAGCCTCGATCTTCTCATTATGCCAAGTGTCTACCTGGTAGGGTTGATAGCGTCTGAGCTGAAGTGTTGATGTGCGCACAGCACCTGGTACATGGTAAGAGCTTAATAAATGGCAGTGGCTATGGCAGTCATGTCAGGCTGTAATTACCGTCCTCCTCCTTAATGGGGAAACATGAGCAGGAATTTAAGGCTCTGTCTCTTGCTGTATCATTTGTCACAGACCGTCAAATCCATTACCTATTTACCAACTACATATCTCTGTGGAAAACACAAACCAAAATCCAGACAGGGCCACACCCACGTCACCGGTGAGGCAAAGCCCCCTGCTGCAGGGGACTCTACCCTCAAACCAGCAGCTGCTGCAGAAAAGCCAAGGCAAACTTAAGCTCAGACATCCGGTGACAGTCTTTGCAGCCGAAAGCAAAATATTCCACAAGCCTTTCCCTGGTACCGCTAAAATACATCTGCTCCCAACTGAGCAAAACAAAACAGTGCATAAGGCCCTCGAGGGCAAGACCAGAAGCAGAAGTTAAAAACAAAAGTTAGAAAAGGCTGCTCTATTTACAGACATCGGTCTGTTCCTCAGCTTCATTACCCTCCATGCTCTGCCTGTGTCTGTAAAACTTCTTAGGCTCCAACAGAGGTCAGATTGGGGAGCTGTTTCTGACAGTGTTGGCGAGCTTGCATCTCATGGATTGGGGTATTTTGTAAACATGAACTGCTGTAACTGTGTAAAGTGATGCCTCTTTTATCCGGTACGATCTGGGTCCTGGGTATGCATGAGATAAATTGCCGTCACAAATCACAGAAGGATGATTTATGACTCTCAGCATCACAGCTTTAACATTTACCACTTTGTTGGAAGTTCTAAAGCTTATCACATATTTTCCTGCCTCATTAAACAAAGCATGCTAAAAATCATTTAATCATCTCTCAACAACTCAGGGCCATTATTACAAACATCAACCATCACACTGGGCTTTGGAACAATGACACTATTCAAGAACCACTGAGGTATGGGGCTATTTTGTCTTTTGTTCTACCCGAATGACCCCAGAATTTAGAAGTTCTCTTGTCTGGTTTTTTATATTTTTATGACTTCCTTCACTGTCAGCAGTCACTTCTTGCTGCTCTGAGTATGCCTGCCACAAATTCTTTTTAATTTGCTGTTTCTAATCTTCTATAAAGTAGGAAAGCAAATCAAGCTTATTATAACTCCATGTAAACCAAGAGCAAATAAACTCTAAGTAGGGGCTGAAGGGACTCTTATGAGTAAAAAACTGAGTCAAGACCAGTGTAATGAACCTGCCTGTTAAGACAAAGCTTTGATCATGGCAGGGAGGGAGGAAGAGAGGGAGGGAGAAGAAGACAGGAGGAGAGGAGGAGAGAGAAAATAAATACTTACTAGTGCTTATCTGATGCTGGGCAATGTTCTAGGGCCTTTGCATGTATTAAATAGTCCCCCCCGCCCCACAACAGGCCCATGAAGGGGATACTATGATTATACCCTCTTGACAGGTCAGTCTCTGAGGCACAGAGAAGTTAAGACTGACCACAAGGGGTTGAAATGGAAAATCGGGTTGTGGAGGAGTGACAGTGTGGCATTTGCTGGTAGAGGCATGGTTCCTACAAGACCCCCAAAAGTGGGGGGTGGGGTGGAGGGAGTAGGAAGATGAGGAGGCAGGATACCAGCAGAAAACTGGCAGGTGGTTGCCTAGCAAAAATGTCCCCTCTTTGTGGTGGCTGCAGGGGGAGGGTGTGGGTGTCCCTTAACCAGGTGAGTTAGTGGCTCCGAGATTCCTCGTGCAGCAGGAATTTTGAAAGCCCATTGACCTGGCAGAGCTCTGGGGTGGCTGAGGACCCCCTGCCCTGGTCAGCATCACCTTGAGAACTGGAGGACTGGGGTGGGTATTGAGCCTGCTGCCACTACCTGTGGGGACTGAGCCTTCTGCTGAAGGGCCAAATAGTCTGCCAGGTTCTGGTAACTACCAGCAGCTTCTGGTTCAGCTAAGGGCTAACAGCCCCTCTCCACCACCTCCCTCCCTGACAGGTGGTATGATGTGATTGAAATGACATTCAGCCAACTGTTTAATGTTTACTAGCAAGCCTGCAAACATAGTCACACGAATAGTTGCTACAGCTCAGGAAAGACCCCATCTTGGTCCTTTGACACCTCAGCCAGCACCTTACTTCTAAGAAAGTGTCAATAATATTCCTGCCAGGCCTGTTTGGGACCCAGGCAGCAGGGGTTCTTAGGGCCCCCAGGGCGCCCACTGCCTGGGCTTGCAGATTCTTCTACCTCCTTCATGCAGGAAGTGTGGCCTGGACAACCTTCCTCACCAATCACTCATCGCCACTCATTACACCTGAAAATTCATTTCTCACATACCTTATGCTAATTAACCTTCAGGTGTGGATTTCAAGGATACCTGGAAGGCTGAGTAACTATCTCTGGAATGTTGAGTCCTGATTAGCCTATAACAAATACTAAGCACTGACCCTAGGGTGTGGATTGGAATTAGGTTGTGCCCACTGGCCTGCTGCAACTCTTGTATGGAAATCAGGATCACACAGACACTCCTGTGTGCTAATCTCAGGGGCAGGGCTGGCCATCCTGATACAAAGACAGCAAGGTCCCAGGTGAGGAAACCCCCAAAGCGGTGGTGGTTTAGTGCTGGCAAGGCCCAGACAGGGGTTCAGAGAATTTTAAGTTCTACTAGGGGGGTTCCACAGGCTATTGAATAGACCTTGGGGGGCAGACGTGTGGGGAGTTATGATGAAATAAGTTAAGCAGTTGTCTTTTGTCTTTATACAGGGTTATCGGGACATATAATGTGCTAATATGCATGGTGGCTCTCTGGGAAGGGCTGCAGCATTTATCAAATTACTCAGTCTATGCAATCATTTTTCTACAGAGCACCTTAAGGGATTCTATTCTAAGAGGGACAACTGAAGAAACACAGTATTTAAAAATATCGGGGATAAAGCGGGATCATACTAGCTAGAAAACATTGGGCTGTTGGCTGGACAGAAAAAAAATTTTTCTTACTAGGCTAAGGTGTAAAATACCCAATTAACGGGTCTTCTCGTTAGGATGGAGGGAAAACCTACCAAGGTGTTCCTGGAGATGGAGAGAACATTCCTGGTAAACCCCTCACAATGAGTTACTGTGGGGGCAGCAAGACGAGTGGAGTGTAGAATGTGACCGCTGATGGAGCAAATGATGGGAAAAGGTGAGAAGCAATATTCCTGGGTTTGAATTCCTATAGGTGTCAGCATGTGACGTCTTGAAAAGAAATCAAATCTTTGTATGTGAATATCATAAAGCAGCAAACAAGAATCCGAGATCAAAAACGGACTCTAACAGTGAAGGGGTTCGTCTTGTTCTGAAGACCCAGGCTGCCTGGGGAGGAGGCTAACCCTGCACCTGGGAAGACAGCTCGGTGGACACCCACACATAAGGACACCCAGAAGAAAGCGAAGAGAAGGGACGCAGCGGTGGAAGGGTGGAAGGGGCTGAGACAAAGCTTTTGGAGGAAAGAGTTGCATGTGTTTCAGAGGCTACCATCTAGACCAGCGGTTCTCAACCTTCCTAATGCCGCGACCCCTTAATACAGTTCCTCATGTTGTGGTGACCCCCAACCATAAAATTATTTTCGTTGCTACTCTATAACTGTAATTTTGCTACTGTTATGAATCGTAATGTAAATATCTTTTTGTTTTCCGATGGTCTTAGGCGACCCCTGTGAAGGGGTCGGGTCGCTGAAGACCATTTCATGGTCCCAGAATCCATGCTATTAGCACACTAGACCAATGGGCAACACCCCAACTTTTTCATTTTCTATCCTCGAACCATGAACAATACCAAAGTTCAAAATAACATTTCATCACTAAATTTCTGAAAAAGGAATAAAAACTACATATTCTTTAAAGTTTTCTAACTTGTATGAAATGACTTTCTGAATCAAGGTGAACTAGTACTTTTAAATCAGTTTTCATCTCTTCTTCCAAAGAGGTCCTTTGGCACTAAAATCAATCAAATAAAAATATTTATTGATAACTGTATCATTTGGGATGCCTTTGGCTGCAAGTAACAAGACACTTATCTCAAACCGACTTAAACAGTAAGTGCATTTATTGGTTCTTAAGACGAAGGAAATTTTTCTCACAAGCCCCCAGCAAGCCTCTCTCAGGTGGGCTATTTGAACAAGGACGAGTGCCCTTAAACAAATCAGATCCACCCTTGCAGCTAAGGGTGGGTCAGTTTCTCCTGAGATAGCTGGTTGCAGAGGGGGAAAAGGTGCCTGGAATAAACTGGTATTCTGCTGAGTGGAAGGAAAGATGCAAATGGATGTGGGGTAGACAAGTAACATCCACTACAAATGCCACAGGCTACAGACAAAACTGTAAGTCACAGACTATTCTCTCAAAATTTTTAGAGCGTGGTTGGGGGAAAAGCACAGATGCATATAAATGGAAAATAATTATAATATGCAAGGCAATGTATGCTAAATCACAACTACAATGCATTCCATTGGATGGGATCCAAGACAGATTCATCTTAAACTACACTCTGTCCTGTTGGAAACGAAGTCATAAGGACACTGGAGTTTTTAGAGAATGCAGATATTACCTAATTATATATCATAATCGGCTTAGCACTCCTTAGAGAAACGTGTTCCATTTAGAGGTTGTAATATAATAAACAGATTAAATTCCAAGGCTATTTTCATCAAACATGTTCTTTTGAAATGACTGAGGATAATGCCCCACAGGAAAGCAGAAAATACAAAGTTAAGTATCTGTGGAAAGTTACTCAGGCGGTGGCTCTGTAGATAAGCTCTTTAGAAACACATTCATAGATAATGGACTCCATTGATACCTCCACTTTTAGCTATATAAGCCTCGCCTTAGAGAGAACGTGAAGGCTGATGGGTTTTTTTAAAAACTGTTCTATTTACAGATCAGTGAAGTGAGAATTAGTAAGATTCTGCTATAATATCTAATTAGGATTAATTAGGTAATGTTTGCAAAGCAGAGCATGAGGATGAAATGTCGTGTGGGGTTGAATTATACTGTAGTAGACAGACTGAATATTAATTCTCTTCAAAAAACTTTCACCCAAATAAAATAGGTAGATAATCTCTGCTCCAGGAGGGGAAGCTTAGGGTGTGCTAGCCTCAGCGGCCCACTTCCAAAGAGAGTAGGGAAAAGGGGAAGATAGGAACTATATAGTGGAAAAGTCTGGGAAACACCTCCTTAACCAGTGATCAAGGTTCACATCATAAAAGATGTCTGTGGACATCATGTACCCCGAGATGATGTGCTGATAAGGGCACCTCACTTCTGTGTTTTCCAAAATCCATAACCCCAGTATGATCAGGAGAAAATCATCAGGTAAACCCAGATTGGGGTACATTGCTGGGAGCCATCTGCGCCTCAGTATCTGACATGGCCAAACACACTGCAATTGTGACAAGTTCTGAAGCTCTGACTGAGAAACAGATACTGCTTTATATTTTTTTATTAAATTATTTTTTATTATGAAATACACATTTTTTAGAATTAGTTTCAGCTATACAACACAGTGCAATAGTTATACTTTTTACCCCTCGAAGTGACAAAAAAATATGGAACGCTTCACGAATTTGAGTGTCATCCTTGCGCAGGGGCCATGCTAATCTTCTCTGTATCATTCCAATTTTAGTATATGTGCTGCCGAAGCGAGCACTGCTTTATATCTTAAAGAATTTAAATTCCCCTTTGGATGTCCCCCAGTAGGACGAAGATCTTACACCCCTTCTAATAGGTATATCACAATAATTATATTTTATACACTAAAGGTAATTTTAGTCACACTAGTCTCTTAGTAAAGGTCAAAGTACACACCCTGTAAATCTTAAGATCCTGTTTAGACAATAGTTTTTAGAATAAATGTTGGGTGGTCATGGTAACCATCCTTTAGGCGATTATGTAAAGGCTCAGGCCTTGGTTGCAGTCATTGTAGGTGGAGGGATTTGGGAGTAGTTGGGATAAGTTAGTTTTTAGCATAGAAAAGGTATAGCTGTACCCTGGAGCATAAGAATTATGAGGAAGTAAAACCCTGATACTAATGGAACAATGGTTAAACAGCCCGGTATAAAAAGGGGCATGCTGTAAAATAAAGTGAGACATTTCTTCTTGAAAAAGTGCTCCTGTGTCTCTGCATTTTTTCCTCGCCTTTCCTTGAGGACTCAGCCTCCACCTGAGGGAACCCCTGGACCTGCGGGAGCTGGTCTCCCGCAGTACATGCTACAGGATACTGGGCCGGCCCTCCTCTAGACCGCCAAGGTCATGATAAAACAAGGACAGACCTAGAAACTGTCACAGGGAAGAGCAGACTGGGGAGACAGACAACTAAGTATGATGTCATACCCAGGATTGAATCCTAGAATAGAAAAAGGACAGTAAGTAAAATCCAAATAAACTGTGGCATTTATGTTATATATATATATATATGTAAATATATATATATCTATATATATGTATATAAAGTCAGCTTCAGACATGAATTAAAAAGATAAAGGTGTGTGGACATTTTTTAAGCAAAAGACATCCATATGTTGAGAACACAATATGAAATTTACTTAGGACTCTCTCTAAAGATACAGTAATTGATTTTTTGGGGGGATGGGGTCTCATCTGAGGGGTTCAGGAAAGGATTCTTTCTGGGCTAAGCCATTCCTCTCTGTAGAGCGGAAACTCAAGAATGAATTACTTAGTGTGAGGAAAAACAGAGATAAACTAGTAAGAGGACCAGTAGTGCTGGCTAGTGAATGAAAGGGAAGGGCACAATTTGTTTGGAGTTCTTTTCCCAATAAAAATGATGTGACCATAGACGTAAATTCCTGGAGGGCAATAGCTATTTCTTACCCATTTTTATAACTTTCACAGTGCTTGGCACACAGTAGATGTTTAATAATAAAGTCACTGACTCGATTTAAAAGATCGAGCTTCAAGGTCTAAACATTTCTCAGGAAGTTTCAGCCAGGAGGGAAGGGGGCCTTGAAGGATGAAAGACCAAAGGTAAATTTTCAAACACAGAGGGACTGACATCGTTGTTTTATGGTCCCAAACCCTACTGTGGTTTTGTTCAGCTCAGCTTCTTCAAGGAGCCGTAGTGATGGCTTTAACTAGCAGTGCCCTCTAACGTCACACCACTTTTACACATTTTCAGAGCTCTACTTAATATCTCATTTAACCTTATCAATAATCTTGAGATATAAAAGCAGCATTAATGAAAATTTTCAGACGAGGGCTTTGCAGCCCAGAGAAGTGAAATGTCTATACAGAGCTGAACTATGATGGAAGCCCAGGGAAGACGTAGGTATGGCTTCTCAAACAAGCACCTGTATTAGGCTTCTTCCCGCATGTCGCATCCCACCCTACGTCCTGTGGAGCCTCCTGGTTCAACATGTTCTCATGTCCTCTTTCTGTCTGACTTTAAGGCCAGTTTGGCATCAACTTTTAAGAAAGTAGATCACTAAAAGGTCTAAATGACACAACATACCGCCTAGAACTTTCTAGTTACTTAAATGCTCCATGACGGCTTCCTTGAGGACGCACAACCAGAAACCTATGCATTGATCTGTTGGGTCATCGGGAAAGTCATGACGCATTTTTGCATTGAAAAAGATAGAAAAGTACATCATTACTTTCCCGACGACCCAGTAGAAAGTCTCCCTGGGGCCACTGGTCTAGAAAGAAAAGAAGCAAGGTGACTCTTGATTTTAGTTGCTGGACTGGCTGTTAGGTGTGGACACGGGCTTTCAGCGTTTCCATGGTAAGCTCTCCAATCTGCCTCTGTCTCCAGCTGACCCACCTCCAAGGGATTCTCCCTCTGGGCTTGTGACATATACAAGGCGCTTGGTAAAGATTAGTAAAGAAAAATGTCAATCTGCTCCAGAAGTCCTCTTCTCTCTGGACCAGAATACACCTTTGTCAGGAGTGAACAGGAATTGACTGCAAGGGGGCATGAGGAAACTTTCTGGGGTAAGAGAAACATGCTGTATCTGGACTGGGATGATGGTTGTATGGGTGGACCTCGTCATCAATACTCATTAAGTTAAATACTTAAGATCTGTGTAAGTTCTACTTAAATGTTAAAAATAATAATGATATCTGAACGTGAACATGCTATGATTTACTCTAAACAGTACCAACTGCAGTGAGGCTGTTCTTCCCACGATCTGAACACTCAACTTCTATTAGTGTGGCTTGAGATTGAGTCAGTTTTTTGGGGTTTTTTAAAAGATTTTATTGGGGAATTGGCAGAGGGGAACAGCATTGGGGAATCGGGGAAGGGGAACAGACAAGTTGCTGTCCTTTTGTTCTTCAGTCTAGTTGTAGAGGATGTCACTTCACTGGCCCATGTTGGTATTATCATTGCGCTCTTCCCGGCTGAGACAGTTGGTCTCCGGCCATTGGATGGCAGCTCATGGTGGTTCATGGCAGCTCATGCTGGATGACGGCCACTCACAGTAGCTCACGGCCGTGCACTGCAGCCTGTGCTATCGCCGGCGACTCACGGCAGCCCAGCTCCAGGTCGAGCTGTTGTTCACCATCTTAGCTGTAGAGGGCACAGCACCACTGGCCCATGTGGGATCTAACCCGGAGGCCCTGCTGCTCAGAGCTCATGCTCCCAAGCCAATTCTTAACCAACAAGCCACCTGGCCAGCCCCAAGTTTGTTTGGGTTTTTTGGTTTTATTTTTGGTTTTTGGGGTTTTTTTTTTGTTTTTTTTTTAGCAGCAGTATCACACTCTTGCCATTTACTGAATCTGCAGCTACTGATAACTGGCAAGTCTCTCTTCCTTTTAGGCATGAATTGCTACCAACCAGTGCTTCCCCTATCTGACTTTATACCACTGATGTCCCTTTTGGTGGATACACAGAACAGCAGCAAGCACCTCATGGATAAATGATGCTATTTAAGAAACTCTTTGAACTTCCTTGTGTAGAGAGAGATCACGAAGGCTGGACTTGGGATGAGGTCTGCAGATCATGAGCCATTCCCTTCCTGTGCCCAGCTGCTCTTTCATAAACAGGTTCTCCTGCAAGAGTCCCCATGAGGAACTCACAAAGTGCTCTGGGCATGATATTGTTTAGCAGAGCTGGGCTTGAACTACTGCTAAGAGGATTAACCAGAGACAGATCAAGTCAATTCGAGCCAAAGCATCAAGGAGAAGCAGCAAACCAGGGATCAGGCATAATGTAGCATAAGAGCATAGACTCTGGCATCAGGCTTCCCAGGATTCGAATTCTGGCCGTAGGAACTTGGACAAGTCATTTAACCTCACTGTGCCTCAAATCAGCCCATCTCTAAAATGGGGGGTGATACTTGTACCTGTCCCATGAGGTTGTTCTGAGAATTAACTGGTGAGTATGTGTAAAGCCCCAAAAGAGTACTTGGCGCTAAGTACTATTTAATTGTAAGCTATCATGATTTACAACATTACTCTTTTCGGAAACACCTCCTTTGTTTATCTAAGTTCTATTCATGCCTTTAAGGGCTTCGTATAGACCCACTTTAAAGAAACAAGGAGGTATTTCAGCAAGGAGCACTGCTTGGTAGCATTTCATGGCTAAAAGGAAGAAAGACTTGGCAATTTTCATTAGCCACAAATGCGATAAATGGCAAAAGTGCGATGAAGCTGATAAAAACAAAAACGAACACAAAAACACCCCACTAACTCAATCTCAAGCCACACTAATAGCAGAATGTTCAGATGGTAAGGAAAACACTGCACTTGTTACTGTTTAGAGTAAATCACAGCATGTTCAAGTTCAGATATCATCTTTATTATTTTTTAACAGCTCAGTAGAAGGTACCCAGACCTTAATTATTTATTGTAATGACTTTTGAAGACTATGTCCACCCATATAACCATCATGTCAATCAAGACACAGAACATTTCTCTTACCCCAGAAATTTTCCTCATGCCCCCTTCCAGTTGATTCCCATCTGCTCCTGACAAAGGCAACCACTGATTCTTATCACCATGTTAGTTTTGTTTGTTCTTGAACTTCCTGTAACTAGAATCACTTAGGAAGTACTCTTTCTTCTGGCTTTTTTTTACTATTATGTTTTTGAGGTTCTGTTGCATGTATCAGCATTTCATTTCTTTTTATTGCTGAGTATTATTCTATCTTCCATGATCACACTTTACTTATCCATTGCCTGTTGATGGGGTTGATTTCAGCTTGGGACAATTATGAATAAAGCTGCTATGAATATTCTCATGAGTCTTTTTATGGGCATATGTTTTCACTTCTCTGTGTAAGGATCTAAGAGTGAAACAGCTGGGTCATACAGCAGATGTATGTTTAGTTTTATAACGACTGCCAAACAGTTCTCCAAGATGGTTGTATCACTTTACACTTGCACGAGTATTGTATGAGCATCCCAGTTATTTCTACTCTCGCCAACATCTGGTATTGCCAGTCTTTCTGATTTTAGCTATTCTAGCCATTGTGAAGAGTATCTCGGCTGTGGCTTTAATTTGCATTTCCCTTATTATGAATGATGTAAACCCCTTACTGGCCATTTGTATATCTTCTTTCATCAAATATTTGTTTAAGTCTTTTGTCCATGTTTTTCATTGGGCTGTCTTTTTATTATTGATTTTTAGAAGTTCTTTAACTATTTCATTTTATGTCTTACTTACTTATGTGTTACAAATATTTTCACCCAGTCTGTGATGGCCTATTTATTTTCTTCATAGACAGCATCTCTTCATAAATAGAAAGATCTAATTTTAATAAAGTCAAGTCGATCCTTTTTTTCTTTTTTGGTTAGTGTTTTTTGTGTCCTGATCTCTGACTAATCCCGAATCGCCTATGTTTTCTTTTTGAAGTTTTGTTTAGCTTTCACATTAAGTCTATGATCTAACTCAAATTTGTTTTGATGTGTACAGTCGAGTAGAGGCTGAGGTTTATCTTATTTGCAAATAGATACCCATATTTTCCCAGCACCATCTGTTAAAAAGCCTTTCTTGTTGAATTGACTTTGCATCTTTGTAAAAAACAAATCAATGAATTGTACATGTGTGGTTCTACTTCAAGGCTCTATTCTGTTTCATTGATCTATTTGTCTATCTTTATGCCAGTATAATCCTATCTTTGTTCCTGTAGCTTTACAGTAAATCTTGAAATCAGGTAGTGTGAGCTCATCCAGCTTGATTTTTCATTTTCAATATTGTTTGGCTATTTTACATCTTTTACATTTTCACATAAATTTTAGATCACCTTGTCAATTTCTTCAAATTAACCTGCTATGGTTTTGATTGGGATTTATGAATCTACAGAGATCAATTTGACGGGTATGAATATAGCTGTCATTGTAGCTAGTTACATAGTTACAACAAGAATAATATTAATAGTTAACCTTTATGGAGCTCACGCTACGAATCCTGCCCTTTGCTCATCTTCGCAATGATCCAGGGAGCTTAGAATTAGCTAATTTGTTAAATTAGCTACAATTTAACAAATGTAGGACCCTCTGCTCAGAAGACTGATAAAAGTATCTGTTCAAGTATATACAGCCAGTAAGTAGGGAGGCTGAGATTCCAGCCCAGGTGTGTCTAACCTTAAATCTCGGGTGCTTTTCACCAGTCTATCTGAAATTGGCATGCAATCAGAGAAGCACCAGGGGCATGGAAATCATGCCATGTGAGAAATTTGGGGAAGAACTAAAGAGACTGCCATCCTGGAGAAGAAAAGATGATAGGAAGACATGATGGTTTGTCTGGAAATAATTCAGGAATCATCAAATGGAAGACCCTGGGGTAGAAATTACAAGGGGCCAATTTTGATGTAAAATAAGCAAAAAACAATAATTACTAGAGATGTTTTATCAGAGAGGCAGAAAAGCTGGTGGTTAAGTGCACAGACTATGGACTCAGGCTGCCTGGGTTCCAATTCCATCTCTGTCGCTTACTAGCTGTGTGGCTTTAGTTAAGTCACTTAACCTCTCTGTGTCTCAATATCTTCATCTGTAAAATAGGAATGTAAGTCGTGTTGGATCCATGACTTAGTAACTGTAAAGGACTCACACACTGTATGTCTGGTACACAGCAGGTGCTCTGTAAGGGTTAATAGGTTAAGAATTTAGAAATGGGGGGCCGGCTGAGTGGCTCGTTGGTTAAGAGTTGGCTTGGGAGCACAAGCTCTGAGTGGCAGGGCCACCAGTTTGGTTCCCACATAGGCCAGTGACATTACGCCCTCTACAGCTAAGATGGTGAACACTAGCTCAACCTGGAGCTGGGCTGCCGTGAGTCGCCGGCGTAGGCTGCAGCCCCTGCTGCAGTGGGCTGCCGTAAGCTACCTTGAGTGGCCGGCAGCCAGTGTGAGCTGCCGTAAGCTGCTGTCCAATGGCCGGGGACTGATCTGCCTCACCCGGGAAGAGTGCAATAATACCAACATGGGCCAGTGAAGCGACCTCCTCCAGAACTAGATTGAAGAACCAAAGGACAGTAACTTGTCTGTTCCCCTTCCCCAATTCCCCAAAGCTGTTCCCCTCCCCCAACTCCCCAATAAAATCTTAAAAAAAAAGAATTTAGAAATGAAATGAGCAATCTCTTGAGACAGTACATTCTAACTCTCTAAAAGCGTTCCAAAAATGTTGGAATTGCCATCTATTTGTGTAGCTACAGAAAAGACTCCTGCATCAGATGAAAAGTTGGACTGCATGGCCTCTAAAGTTCCTTTTTTTCAATTCCAAGTTCCAATGATTCTAAGTCAAGTCCTTCAGAAGTTGTGAAAAAAAAAAAAAAAACAGGCTTTGACGGCCTTTTCGCCTCAGTCAATCAATATACACTCTCACTTCATTCAATCAATAAATTCCCAACTTGCTTGGAAACAAAAGCCTGTACTGGCATAAGGAAATCTAAGTCAGTCTATGCCCTCAGTCACACAAGGGTGATTGAAAATAAATCAGAAAGAAAGAAGGAAAGAAAGAGAGGGAGGGAGGGAGGGAAGACACCAAGAGGAGGAGGAGTTAGAATTAATTTGCTCACATGAGTTGGTTGCTTCTCCCATCTATGTGAGTCAATGTCTGACGCTCTTGAGTTCTATCAAAGTCCACGGTGAAGGGGACGCCATTATTCTAACTCAGAGAAAATGGGTATTTTTGTCCTCAGCTCCACATTGGGGGCTGTTTCTTCTCCAGCTCTGGTCTTCATAGATTTGTATGTCTAAAACTTCTTGCCCGCCAAATACTCCCTGGTGCCAATAAAAAACGAAACCCAGTTCCCCTATAGAAGAAAAGTCATTTGGCATGTCTGTTTGAACCCTTTCCTGGGCTTTTCTAACCCTTACGGGCGTCTGGAGTTTTCCCAACAGCATTTCTTACTCATGACAGGCAGGGTCTGCACGCCTTAAAAGCACTTCTGTTCCTATGTCCTGTGCCCTTCTCCAACTGCCTTCTGGCCACTTGGCTCCATTTGAAGACGAGCTGCTTAATTAACTTCCCAGGCCTTTTGGGTGGATTAGAATCATCCATGCCCTGCAAGAGGCTGCAGCATTTCTCACCACTGTGGCGCTCCCTCTTCATAGAGGCGAATCAGTCTCAGCGTTTCATGAGGTTCTCATTATGAACCCTGTACCCTAGAATCAGACCATCGCCCAAGTTTGAGAACATCCTGGGGAAGCTCTTTGAAGTCAGGAATGAGGGGGCCAGTAGAAGGCCAGATATCACAGATATATGAGCTCTGAGTCACAGTTGCCATTTACTAGATGTGTCACCTTGAACCATCCACTTAATCTTTCTGAGTGTCTTTCCTCCTCTGTGAGGGAAAAATGGTAACAGCAAGACCTCTGCCAGTTGCCTGTGCTGTACACTTTCGCTTCTGATGGGTCAAACAGATGTTGCAAACTGACAAGGCAGATAAAACGTTTTGTAAACCCTAAAAGCACTGAACAAATATAAGGCTCATTTAACGAGGGTGCCCCTTGGCTGTACTAGGTGAGTAAACTAGTAACAGTGCATGTTCCAGCGTAACCAAATCCTACATTGTCACCTAGGTCAGCATGCGACATCTTCATCAGTTTCACTGGGTCCCAAATTTTACTGGGTGTTAAAAGAGACATATATCTTTCATCAACATGGCTATGGCCAGATACCGCTGTTGGGAACATCCGTCTACAAGAAGCAGGATCGAGGGAAGCATGTAGAATTGAAAGATAAGAAGCCCAGGTTCCAGTTTTTGTGGTATTATGAATTAGTGATGGGATCTTCTCTGAATCGCTAGCTCCCCAGACTCTCCCAGTGAACAGGGCTGCTGTGAGATACAGTCTTATATGAGAAATGATTTACTAAACTATAAATCCAGTGGACAATATTATCGTGATGATTTTACTGATTCATCCATGAAGAACCAGAAGCTACTTTCCTTATGTGCTAAACCAAATCCAAAGCCAGCAGAATTCAGGCCAATCATTGGGCCAGTATGAATTTGAATAAGCACTATCGCTTTTTAAAAGAAGAGCTTAATCAAGGAGAAAGCCCTGATTTTGACGTCTAGTGTCAAGAAGACTGCATTCATTAAAAGTAGACAAAAAATATCTAATCTCTGCAGTGTACACCTGAAACTAATATAATATTGTATGTCAACTGTATAACTGAAAAATAAAAATTTTAATGAAATTAAACAAAATTACATTATACAAAGGAAATCACAATACAATACATATTTATAAAACCAATTGTTGAGCAACATCAGAATATCTTCTATAAAAGAATAATATACTACGAGAATAATTGCACCTTCAATAAACCACATTTTATTCTAATGACTTAGAAGACTGTTATTTGGAGATCAGGATACATTATCAAATCTGCTTTTCAAATTTTCAAAGGTAAAATTAAATAGTAATGAAAATTGGACGGCTTTTGGGAAATCTTTCATGATATTATAATACCTCCATTAGCTGGAACGTATAGGAAATGAGTGAGGAATTCTGATTTAAACCATAATAAAATCTGTTTGAACCAAAAAAGAAAGAAAAAAAAAAAGCACAAAAAACAAGTTTGCATGGTTACGCCCCTGCAGATGTTACTGGCTTGTACAGGAGGGAACAACCATTTCTGACTGCCTACTCTGTGCTGAGTTCCCTGCTTTGGAGAACCAAACTTATCCTCCAAAGCGGATCACTTATCAGAGTAAAAGGAGACACAGTAAGAACTCCGCAAGGGCAACAAACTGTACTGAGACTGTCCCTGGTGAACCAGAATGCATCATCTTCCTATGTCTGCCCAGCTCACAGCAAAGCTTTGAAGAACTCCAAGAACAACAGAATCGCTAATCCGCACTAGAATTTTCCCATATGGTATTACATTATTCCACTCCAATGATATAGACCTGTGTTTACCTTCCAGCTCTAATCTTGGCAAAGCAAGATAGCCCATTAGTTGCTACTGAGACAGTTTCCTCATTAGCTTGTGTGAAATGCTCTGAGCTAGGCTGACAGGTCCTCAGGACTGCTAATGCAGCCCTCAACTGTCCCTCTCCTGATCAGCTCCCATCCGAGTGGGCATCACGAAAGAGCGTCAGCAGCTGACACACGTGCTGCCCTTACCCTTTTCTACATGATGTTCACGTCCAAGAATATGTCTCTTGTGTGGTCCCTCCACTGGCTGCAAATAGCAAGTTGTTACACCACTAGCTGACATTTAAGTTAAAAATGCATATCTTTGCATCTTAACTTCATGCCCACAACCGTTATTTAGCTACTAACAGGTACATTAGTCCCAAGAGTTGTTCCTTCTTCATCACAGCTGGTCATTCTTCCCTGGGCAGCTGGAGAGACACATTACAAGCTGGAGGTCTAGGATACAGGGAAAAACACTGAAACAGAGAATGCAGCCTGGCTTTGCCACTCCTGGACCAAATTCCTAATTAACATTCCTGGATCTCCTTTTCCTTCT
Source organism: Hipposideros armiger (assembly GCF_001890085.2). Taxonomy (NCBI): domain Eukaryota; kingdom Metazoa; phylum Chordata; class Mammalia; order Chiroptera; family Hipposideridae; genus Hipposideros; species Hipposideros armiger. The sequence goes on from NW_017732086.1 coordinate 723,447, forward strand.
TCCTACAGGGAGCAATCTTACTCAGTGTTATCTTATGGAGTTGCCATGAAAATGAAATGTAATAATGCACCTGAAAGCACTTTGAAAAAACAAAGAGCTTTACAAATGTATTGGCCATGCAAACTTGCAGGTGAGAGGACAGCCATACAGAACAATAGAAGCTCCAGCTGTGAGTTCTCTGTTAATTGCGATCTGAATTCCTGTACCCAATTCTCTCAATGCAATTAGGGGCTAACAAAAGCTTGCTGGGGAAGTCAGAATGTGGTCGGATGGATGGACTGAAACAAAACGAGATGACCATTTTCTAGCCACAAGAAATTAGAGAAGTGCATAACTGACTACATTATTTGGATTTGAACCATAATTTGGCTCCGAAAGTCTCTGGACACACCATTATTATGTCATTTAGGGTTCATATTTTTCTACTATCTAATGGACTAACGCCTTGGCCATTTCTCCATCCCTAAATGTCTTTCTGAACTGAGTTTGGGTGAAATGCATAAAGGAATTTTTAGGAGCAAGGCCATAATTCCTGGAGCTATGGGCACATCCCAGAAAGGAGCCCAAACGGGGCCCTGGACTGTCAACAGGCAGAGAACCCATATTCCAGGGCTGTTCCTCCACTTCATTTTCACATTGGGCTTAACCTGCTGTTTTGAATTTTCACAAATGCCTCACGTACACCTGGTGGCTTTAACAGTCTTCGTTGTATCTATGGATGCTACATGATAATAAAAATGTCTGAGTTTCTCTTAGCAAGTGGACACATGAATGTTAATGTGGCACAGAGGCTCCAAATCTGGCCATCAACAACTTCTCCCATCACTGTAGGTACATGCCACCCAGCACATCAAGAGGTGGGGGGTCTATTTCTCCTCCCTGGGAGTCTGGGCTGGCCTGGTGACTTGCTTTGACCAACAGAAGGTGGTGGAAATGATGTCACTCTGGGACTTTTGAGCCTGGGTCTTAAAAGAACTGGCAACTCTGCCTATTTCCTCAGAAGCCAGTGTCTACATAAGCAGTCCAGCTACCCTGAGACCACCATGCTGTGAGGAAGCCCAAGCAAGATACAGAGAAGCAAGGAGGCGTGAGACATGGGAGCAAAGCTTTTTTGGACCTTCTGGCCCAGCCCCAACCCAGTCAGCAGCTGAGAGCAGTGAAATGAGTAGTAATCCCATTTGATGCCACATGCAGAAGAAGACTCACCCAGCAAACACTGCCCAAAGTACTCGATAATGAGAAATAACAGGTCAGGGCAGCCGGGTGGCTCAGTTGGTTAGAGCACAAGCTCTGAGCAACAGGGTTGCCAGTTAGATTCCCACATGGGCCAGTGAGCTGCACCCTCCGCAACTAGGCTGAAGACAACGACTTGAGCTGAGCTGCCACTGAGCAGCCGGATGGCTCAGTTCATTAGAGCATGTGCTCTTAACAACAAGGCTGCCGGTTCGACTCCTGCATGGGATGGTGGGCTGCATCCTCCACAACTAAGATTGAAGGGCAACAACTTGACCTGGAGCTGATGGGTCCTGGGAAAAACACACTGTTCCCCAATAAAGGTAAAAAAAGGAAAGAAATAATAGGTCACTGTTGTGTTAAGACACCAAATTTTGGAGTGGTTTGTTATATAGCACCAAGTGATTAAAACAGCAATGTCTCTAATTCTACCACAAAAAGGGCACTCAAGAATACTGATATAAATGACATCATCGGCCATCTAAACGAAGAATTCCAAACCCTTCTGTGAAGCAAATAGTTAAAAGCTTGCATTCAGCAATAGTCTTGGGAAATTCAATAATCTTTAATGTGCTCCTACTTCCTACTGTACTTGAAAAACACTCTTCGGAAGCATCTACCACACCTTCCTGTAAGGGCTATACCTAATGGGATGCCAGGAAAGCTCTGGTGGTGTAGACGTGGAAGCCTATGCTCCAGCTCGCACGCTTGTCCATGTGACTTACTCCAAATTTTGGGCAAGGCATTCAATCTCTTCAGGCTGTTGGCCATCTATAATATGGAGATAATTACACCTGCCCTATTTCCTCTAGAGGCTCCCTATAGTAGCCAAATGAAGTAGATTATGCTAACGAGCTTTGAAAGGTATGTATTGGGCTGTCGGAAAAGTCATGACGCATTTTTTGCAACGAAAAACAGAAAAATACGTCATGACTTCTCCGACAGCCCAAAATTTATTCTACCAGCTGTCATTTCATAACTTTATCTTTTCAGGTTGAATTTTTTAAAACGATGTTATGTATCTCACGAAACAAATAAACAAACAAAAACCCCTGCAATTGGAGGATGTCACCTCCAGATGACAATAGTATATAAACAGAGCCCACTAAAAATCTCAATAAAGATTAAATAAAAAATGAATAGGGGGATAAATTATGTAAATGTCTATTTATATAAATTATATAAATGTCTGCATAAGTTATATAAATGTCTAGCCACTATGCAGTACATCTGAAACTAATACAAAATAATAACTGAATGTCAACTGTAACTGAAAAAAATAAATATATATATTTTTTAAATGAAGGATGAGTTTCATATTCGCAAGAATATGTAGAAGTAACTTTCCTGGAGTAACTGTACTGAACATTTTGAAGACTTCATAATATCCTAGTCAATAACAGTTGTCAGACTAAGTTATGTTCACTGGGGATCTCAACCCTTTTCCACCCTCAACCCACAGGTTCATGGAGTCCCCCAGAGCAGGCCCCAAGCCACTCACATGGGAGGAGGTCCTTAGCAGAGGATGGACTGAGCCATCTCTGCTCATCCATTTGGTCGGACCCAGGAGTCATACTTTTTGTGATGGTTTAAAATATGTTCAAAATTTATGTGACACCTCCTTCAAAAGGTAGAGCATAATTTCCCTTCCCTTTGAATACAGGCTGGACCTCATGACTCACTCCTAATCAGTGGAAATGGGACTGGCAGCGTGCAATTTCAGAGCCTAGGTCATAAAAGACACTGCAACTTCCTGGTTGCTGTCTCTTGGATCACTTGCTCTGGCGGAAGCCAGCTGCCATGTTGTATGCCCCTCTGGAGGGGGCCACAAATAGAAGAACCAAGGCCTCTAGCCAACAGCCACATGAGTGAACTTGGAAGCAGACCCTCCCGCCTAAGGTCAGCCTTCAGAGGTCTGTAGCCTCAGCCAACATCTTGATTGCAAGCTCATGAGAGGCTTGAAGCTAGAACCACTCAACCAAGCTGCTTCCAAATTCCTGACCCACAGAGACTGTAAGACAACCAATGTTTGCTATTTTAAGCTTTGAAAGTGTGGAAGGGTTTGTTACACAGCAATAGATAACTCATACCTCTTGTTTCCTCATTTTTTAAGTAAAACCACTAGTGCATTTTTGGAACATTGAGAGAACCCTGAATGAATATGAAAACTACAACCCTTATTTGCTCATGAAATGAAGGACGGCATCCAGCAGTCCTCCCGGGGGAGGATAAGGTGAAGGACCTCACGAGCAACATTTGATGAATACTGGAAAGGTGGATGTGTTCGGATAATGAGTTGATTCAGAGCCAAGGGAAATTCAGACACCTCAATCAAGCACTCCGTTACATAACAGCTACTGAATGACAGTAAACAAAACAGAAAGCAAGAGGATGCATAAAAGAAGTTCTATAATTGGTTTGCGTATCTGCCCTTAAGGTTTACTGTGTATCTGAGAAGACAAAGTAGCGCAATCGACGTCATTAGAGAATAAGACAGTTTATATTCTAGTGCTGGTCCATTGAGCAGGGATGACAGTAAACACCATGAATGAGAGAGAGAGAGAGATAGAGAGAGAGAGAGAAAGCAGAAGACAGAGGCCCCCTCAAATGACCCAAGAACAGACTTCCAAGATGGTACCCACTATATGGTGCGCTTCATTCAGAGACAAACAGCAGATGGAATCAAGAGAAAAGCAGTCCTGCCATGGCCAGCCAAAGGTCATTAAAGATCCCCTTGGACATCTGGCTAAACATTGTTAGCAACCCACTAGGAAGAGAATCCCAGTCTGGCCATGTCATTAGCAATATGCCTGGACGGCCCTCCGTGAGGCATTCAGGCTGTGTCTCTTTGGACAGCATCTCTCTTCCCCTGACCAGTGACAAGGACAAACATCGACAATGGATCATGCACATTACTTTCTGCTCTTACCCACTCTTCCAATCTAAAGCAGGAGGCCAGCTCCCCATCTTGCACTTTCCTCTCACATCTACTGTGCTGGTATGAAGCAACCAAGCCACCTTGACGTAGGTGACCTATCAATCTTGCTGCTGTTTCCTCAGAGCACAGACTGCTCACAGATGCTGCTCATCCATCTGTTCAGTGTGACCCCTGCCTCCTGAACAGCAGCCCTCTCAGGCTTCCAAGGAAGCCCCCACCTCAGCCAATGGTGAAACCCCACAGCCCGAAGGAGGAAGGGGCGCGACAGGGGAGATGGAGCCTGCAAAAATCCCTGGGAGGCTCTCTGGGTGCTGATGAGACTGTTGGAATTGATTTCCTCCAGAGCCCGTTGTTGGGATGTATCAATTATAGTGTGAGGAATTGCTCTAGGAGGGGAAGCCCCAAATCAAATTTTCATTATCAGGTGAAGTGACAGGTACCACACGTGAAATCCACTACTGTGGACTTTTTTTCTTTTTATGATGGGCCAGGGACAGAGGAAAACTCACTCCCCCCAATTCCTTTTTCACTTGTCCCTACTACACAGCTCACTGCGGCCTTCTTCACAATTTTCTTCATGCACAACTCATCCCCATCGGCGGTGGACATGGAGTGGGTCTTATCTGCTTTGGACATCCTGTCCCTCCCTAATGCCCAGCACTAGAGCCATCCTGAAGGTGCTATGAATTTAGGAGACTGCCCTGGGTAAGACTGTGCCCCAAGTTGAAGGGCTGGGAGGTGGGGAAGTGTGGCTGCCAGCATGTGGCTGGACTATGACATAAGGTCTGTAATCTGTTTTCAAGGTGGAAGCAGGATAGGAAAACATGACTCCCAGCTAGAGCTAAAAACGTAAAACTAAAAAAAATTCAAAGCTATATATACAACATGCAGAGAACACCCTTCACTGATCTCATCCAGGCTGAGTAGATGGGCCTGCCACACAAGGCCCCTCTTGTGGTTGCATTTTTGAGGCTTACCTCCAAGGTTGCCCTTGACATTCATTTTAACTTGGTTTTCCTTGAACAACAGGGCGAGTACAAGAATGATTGCCTAGTTCCACTCTAAAAGCACACACAGGGCTGGTCAAGTGGTGCGTTGGTTAAGAGCTGGCTTGGGACGCCAGCTCTGAGCAGCAGGGCCCTGGTTCAGATACCACATGAGGGCCAGGGACACTGCCCCCTACAGCTAAGATGGTGAACAATAGCTCGACCTGGAGCTGGGCTGCCATGAGTCGCCGGCAACGATGTAGGCTGCAGCCCTTGCTGCAGTGGGCTGCCATAAGCTACCATGTGTGGCCGGCAGCCAGCGTGAGTGGCTGGCAGCCAGTGTGAGCTGCCAAGAGCCACTGTGAGAGGCCGTTCAGAGGCCGACGAACAACTGCCTCACCTGGGAAGAGCGCATTGATAATACCAACATGGGCCAGTGAAGCAACGTCCTCCACAACTAGACTGAAGAACAAAACGACAGCAACTTGTCTGTTCCCCTCCCCCAATTCCCC